>NC_134501.1:23101804-23244304 GCF_040206685.1 Ascaphus truei | reverse complement strand
GCCCACTGGTATTTTGGGTAAAGTGAAGGTGCGAGGTTATTGGGGTTATTGAAGCGCTGCACTCTGCCGCCCCACTCCCAAGCAGTGAAGCTAAACGCTTGACCAGCTGTAGCCAGAGGCTGCTTTTGTAATCCCCTTGGGGACCACATCCAGTTAAACAGCCCATTCCCAGGGACTGGCAGAGGCTGCTAATCCTCATACTCCAGGGAGTGAGGCCTTCACATAAACAGAGGGTTAGTCTCTCTGAGCAGACCCAGCAGTTTACATTTCGCTCAGCTTCATGCTGTGTGTAGTCATGGAATCCACTTCCCCCTAATCCTCCGTTTAACTGCTTCCTCCCCCTCCGCTAAGACACCTGGGCGGATCTGTTTACATATAGATATTAAGGAAGAAGTTCTGTCTTGGTGTCTCTGTGCTCATCCTTTATGCCTGTCCCATGGGTTTGGTAATTAATTTCTTTGTGGGCCCTCTCTGCCAGGAGACTTGTCCCTTATTGCCTTAGGGTTTTGTATTGGTAGCCCCTTGGCTGCCTGTGAGTTAAGGGATGGTGTTGTGGCTAGTGATCTTTTCTCCCAGGGAGACCTGGCAGGAATGAATGCCCAATGGCCTTTTAGCCAGGGGCTACATGTCCCTGCAGATCTTGGCCAGGATGAAATTTGGCGGCGGATGATAGGTAGGCAGAGTTGCGAGTCGAGCAATGATTGGTCTGAACGGGTGTCCGGTTGTTGGCGTGCGGCCAAAAACTATAAAAGGATGAGCAGGGATAATGGTCTTAACCGGTTTTTAATAAAGTGCTGAGATGCCCTCCCCTTTTATTACACTATTTTTGATGTAATGTTTAAAATCTAGATGTGTGGATGTCACAGCAACTGTTGGCTTAATTTTTATTGGAGTATTACAAGATAAGGATGGAATGCTTAAGGTTGATGCTCTAGGCTGGGAGTCGGAGCTGGTTAAAGTATAACCTTCCAGCTGTAAGGGGAGGGAAGGGTTTATTCAACGTGTTGTTGAAGAAGATATTGTGGTTATTTTGATGATGAATAAATGGGGCTGTGGCCATTACCACCATGTTCGTGTGTCCAGTTATTTATTAAGGCATGTGTCCTGCACAGGACATGGGAACGTGCTTTATCCGATGCAGTCAGCAGCCTAAAATCTGCGTAACCCTCCCAAGGCAAAACCCCCACACTCCTCACCCTTCTGTGATGGTAAAGCACTATGTATGCAGTATGCAAGCACATTTACTGTAGTACTATAGTACTGTTACTATAGTAAGTGTTTGGATGCTATGGCTTGTCTATTGATTTAACCCCGGTGTTGTCAGAGGGGTGTGCAGTGCGTGTACAGCTTTGCAGATTTAAATACCACTGTCAACACTGTGACCTTGGGGAAAGTCATTTTTATCCCTCTATCATATTAGATTGTAAGCTCTTTTGGGTAGTGACCTTTTGTGCCGGTGGTATTCTAGTTCACGTCGGGCTCATTATAACACAGTACACGCTATTTATTGGCTGAAGTGGTTAACCTGCCAGTATGTGACAGTACAAGTTCCATAAGAACATTATCAGGATCAGTAGAAATATTATCCTCATTAGACAGGGCTCACCTCTGTGCTTTACATATATTGTAAATTTGGGAACACGCGCGCGCACACAAAACCAGTACCACAGACCTTTAAATCAGGAGAATCCTGTTGCGTTTCTCACATCACTAAATTAGCACGTTGCTGTGTGAAAAAAAACAAAAAAAAAAAAAAAAAACCAATGGCTTCCTCTGCTGCAACTTTTTGTAGGCGGGGTGAAGAAGGGGAGGGGGAAATGTGAGAAGATCCATGGCTGTGGATAGTAAGCAGCCTGCTGCTCCCAGTCCTAATGTAAATGAAAGAGGTGGTGTCTGGCAGCAGCAGTGCTGGGTCAGAGGAATAGATACAGAGGCTCTGGCAGGCAGCCCAGCCTCTCTGAGAGCAGCTCTGCTGCCCAGGCACGCCACACCAGGCTCCGGTGACAGTGGAATTTAAGACGGAGTGAGAAAGGGGAATCGACGAACGCAGTGAGAAGAGATCTATATTTTTGTTTTTATAATCGAGCCAGCATTTTGCTGAAACTTTTTTTTCTTTCTTTTTTTTTCTTCCTGGCGTATAGAGGAGTAGCCATGGCTAGGAATCCCTCTTCCAACAGGCCGGCTGTCACTTCAGCCTCCGCACCCTGTTAAAAACACACGCTGCTGGTGACTGTGCAAGCGTGAGGATAACACAGGGGCACAGCGGCCACGATTGCTGGGTATAGCAAGGCGTCCGTGACAGGATGCTCTGTGCCACATCAGCAGGTGAGGAACCTCCGTGTCTCTATAACAAGGACATTTTAATTTCTACTTTGTGAAGTGTTCCCTGGTGGCGTTCTGGCAGCGGTGTACCTCTTTATACAAAGTTTGTGAGCGCAGTTCTTACAGCTATAAATACACACGGCTTCAGGGAGCTCCGGGCTGGCTGTCTTTTCACTATGAAAAGTCTCTCTGTTTTTAGAAAACGACATTTTAAAAAGTAATTCTTCCGAAAGTGAACTGTTTTTGGGTCCTGAAGGAGCTTTCTGTAATGCAAAATTGGTGTGTGTTGTGTGTGTGTGTGTGTGTGTGTGTTGCCAGGCACAAAGTTACATTCTACTGTAACTCAAAATACTCGGTTCCTACGAATACTTTGAAGGAAAGTACCCAGTAACCCCACTGCACGCATCTTCTTCATCCCTTTCCTTGACAGAGGGCTGTAAAAGTAGTCATAAACATTGTTTTTTCAGTTCCCAAAATGTGTCTGGGTTCTTGGCAGGCGGTGATACCCCTTTTTTATTTTTCAACCAAACATAGATATTTTATGAGATCGGAAACGTGGGCTTTAGAGACCACATCTTGGCCCAAGGGGTATCTACCGTAAGGCATTCAATTCTTACACTCCGGGAGAAGTTTACATGTCTCACTCGTGTTTCCGACACTTTCATTTTTATATATCTATATATTATATCAATTGCGCAAAGGCGTTTAACCAAACGATCACTTATTTCCAGCGCTAGCTGATCAAGGGGGACGTTTAACGCGCAGGTTGTAAAATGGTCATTTGGTTCTCATTTACCTGGATAGAGAGACAAAGTGCTTGTGTATTCCTCTGACAAGGCCCTTCTGTGTTGGACGAGGGTGAGCTGATCCAAGCTGTTTTACCTTCCTGCCCCATACATGTATCCAGGTATATAGACTAACCTGTTCTGTAGGGTAATAAATGCATGGAATAGACTCTCAGCAGTGGTGGTTGGGACAAACACAGCAACATTATAAGAATGAATAGAAGAATCGGAAAGGATGTTATTTTAATATCAAGCCAAAGTCGGCTCTCCGACATATGCCCTGTGGTTTGTTTGTAAGAGAAGTGAAGGGATAATGGTACTTTGTAAAACACTATGCAGCTATAGGAAGGTGTATCCCTTTACTACTGAACATACTCATTTCCCTTCTGTCTTTGTAAGTCTCCCAACATACCATTAGAGTGTAAGCTCTGTGGGGCACACATTCCCTTTCCTATTGTGTATGTTGGTTATTGTATTATAACTGTTTTCTATTGTTTGTTTTGGAAAGTGCTGCATACATTGGTGGAGCGATATAAATGTATATTTACCTGCATGCGATTTTATATATATATATATATATATATATATATATATATATATATATATATATATATATATATATATATATATATACTTTTAAACTTTCATGCGTGGAGAGACTTTGTAGTCATTCATTTGTATAATAAAACCAGGTTTGAAAATCCCATGATGCCTTGGAATAGGAGTTACAGGAAACACAGAATGCTCTTGAGTATCTTCATGTCCTATACAGGTCCCCATACACACTATAGGGTCGATCAGGGGCATCCAACTCGCAAGGGGCATCCCAACTTGGAAGCTCGCAAACCCCCGTCTCATACTCAGGGGTCTTGCCGAACCCATAGTCATTAGTTCTTTCGTTTATAGACGAACGTTTATTTATAAAGCACTAACATATTCTGCAGTGCGGTACAATGGAGGAACAGAATTATATAACAGACCGAATTGACATACCACATACGGACAACCGAGCGCAGACAGGTAATGCGTGAGCGCACTAACCTACTACAGGGGCGGCCAACTCCAGTCCCTAAGGACCACCAATAGGTCAGATTTGCAGGATATTTGTGCTTCAGCACAGGTGGCTCAATCAGTGGTAATGATTGAGCCACCTGTGCTAAAGCAGGGATATCCGTAATACCGGGCCTGTTGTTGGCCCTTGAGCACTGGAGTTGGCCGCCCCTGTGGTAGGTTAGTGCGCTCACGCATTACCTGTCTGCGCTCGGTTGTCCCTATGTGGTATGTCAATTCGGTCTGTTATATAATTCTGTTCCTCCATTGTACCGCACTGCAGAATGTTAGTGCTTTATAAATAAACGTTCGTCTATAAACGAAAGAACTAATGACTATGGGTTCGGCAAGACCCCTGAGTATGAGACGGGGGTTTGCGAGCTTCCACTAATCACTGGTGTACAGCCCCTGCCTGTGCCCCAAATTCGTAATCTCTTTGACCAGAGTCTCACTAATCAAGCCTCCGTTGTCTTTTTTAATAATTTTTTTTTGTTAATATATATCTATGTCTATCTGAAGCTGGTTCGGAGCTGGCGTCCACTCCTGTCATCTATGAAACTTGAGTCACTGGCCCATGCCTTTTGTGTCAACGTGGTTGGACTACGGGACTGCCTTTATATGCAAGATTACCGCTATACCTGTGTGATGCGCAGGCTCCAGCTTGTGCAGGACACTGCAGCTTGGACGCCAAGACGTGTTTCTGGCTCTGAGGATATCACTCCCATTTTAGGCCTCGTGCATGCTGATAGTGTGCAACCGCTCTCATGCAGCAGGGGCGAGTCCTGTCCTGTAGCTAGGCGCGATTCGGAGTGTTTTGGGTGGCGTGGCAGTGATGTCACGGAGCTGGTTCGCCCTCATAGGGCGAACCGCTCACGTGACCCGGCCATCGCGCGGCAAAGACAAAAAATAAGTTTGCCTCCGCACGCATAGCTCTTCCCCACGCCCACGTGCACGCGCACAGTATGGACGCTCCAATGCATTTACATTAATTTTGATCGCGCAGCTCGCGTGCAATCAGCATGGACGTGGTCTGTATTGGCTTCCAGCAATCTTCCCGTTTGGTTCAAGTTGGCCGTAGTGGTCATTAAAACCTTGCAAGGTCAAGGGCCGGCCTATCTGCAGACTCGTTTGAAGAAAATTGGAACAAGTACAAAATTGGAGGGATACTGGCTATGATCTCAGGTCCTCAGTGGGGGTCCGACCTCTCCGTGCCAAGGGTACTTCTCCCTTCACTGGGTGGGCGGCCTTCTCGTGTGCAGCTTCAGAGGCCTGGAACTCACTGCCGCCAGAGGTTAGGTGTATATCTACTTTACCACTGTTTCAGGCTTAGTGTAAGGCTGCGCTTATAGTGCCGTAGACAGCGACACGACGGCGACATCACGCTGCGGTCGCTAGAAAAATCAAATTGACTTCCAGCGATCGCGACCAAGCTGTCTATATAAGTGCACGCGACGGCGGCAATACATTTGTTTTGCCGCGACATTGTGTCGCTGGCACTATAAGCGCAGCCTGGGACATGGTGCAGGGAGGAGCGCTGGGCAGCGCTGACGCTCATGCTCACCTGCTCAAGCAGGAGATTTTTCTTGTCCCTGCATGAGCGTCAGCGAGCGCGCTTGTGTGCCGGGTAGGAGGCGGGCCTGGAGGCGGAGCGGGAAGTGGGGCTAGCGCGCCACGTCACGGACTGCCATTGGCTTCTGGCAGTCAAGTGACCGGCCCTGCGCTTCCCTCAGCGGGAAATCTAAAATTTGTCTGTCGGCTGAAATTCCGCACGCCTGCGGAAGCGCCGTCTAAAGCCGCGCGGATAGGGATAATGTTTCCCCTCAGCGCGCCTCAGCACGGTCTTTTTGACCCTGTCCGTGGCCTAAGACTTGCCTCTTACTTCGGCCTTTCCCTGTCTAACAAAACAATTTAATATATTAATTTTAATTAAAATTAATATATTAATATAATTTTAATTTGTTTACCTGTAAAGTATGGCGAGGCCCCCTTAAGTGGAGGCATGTTTAAAAAACAAAAAAAAAAACAAATTATGATAAGAATATAATTATTATTATTAATGATATCTTTGCTGTACTTTGTACGTGCCGTAACCCAATCGAGTGAGTTATAAAGCCTTGGTTGAATTCCATTAACCCACTAAGAATTGGGTGAACGCTCATGTTTGCTTTGATAAACTTTGGGACCTTGACTTCTGCAACCTTCACCTAGTTGACATTCCTCTTGATTGTTCTAATTTCTTCTTTTTTGCGCTCCACGATTTCTTGTTACCACGTGTCAATTGAAGATCAAGGGAAGATCCTCCTTTGGTCGACCAGCAACACCTATTTGGGCCAGTATGTTACTTATCGCTGAGAGTATTTGAGTCATTTAGATTCACATTATATATAGGGAGCGCCTATATTCCCCTTGCCCGCCTGTCCCAACTCCAATCCATTCAACATGCTGCTGCTAGACTCATCTATCTCACTCACTGCTCCACTTCTGACGCTCCACTACTCATATCCCTACACTGGCTTTCCATATAACCTAGAATCAGACTTAAGACTCTAGTAATGACTTACAAAGGTCTTGCTTACCCCCACCCCCCTTTACATCTCAGCCCTCACCCCCAAACATATCCATAAACACCGCCCACGTTTTGCCCACGACATCACCTCTCCTCTGCACCTTCATTACCTCTTCTCACTCCCACCTACAAGACTTCTCCCGCGCTGCCCCCTCTCCCTGGAATTCCCTACCACGCACCCTCACTCTCCCCCAGCTTTCAGATATTAAAACTCCCTGAAAACATACCTTTTTTTTTTTTTTAAAGAGAGACAATCTGGCATGGCTCCTAACATCCAACTCCCCCCTCCAACCCCATTGGGACGCTATCTAACATCCACAACTGCAATGGCTTCTTGGAATGAGCACTGCGGCTGGACCCGACTCCATCCTGAGACACACTGTCCCACAACGAGCAGCCACTTTACCTTGTGTGTTCACATTCTCTCATTCCCTCTAGAGTGTAAGCTCCCGGGATCAGGGCCCTCATTACCTTCTGTATCCGTTTGCCCACGTTTGTCCTTATTCGGTGTGTAGCTCTGTTGCTGTAAGTTACATCTCTCTGTACCCCCCACATATCTTGGCGCTTTACAAATAAACAATGATAATAAGAGACCATAATATTGCATGTAAGTGGGCACTTCTTGGGGCTTATTCTATGTCCAGTGAAACAGCCGATCAGGTCGTTTTCAGACAAAATTACCCATTGATGTCCGTGGCGAATTTTGTCTGGAAAAGGCTGGATTGTCCACGTCGCTGATTATAGAAAAGGTCCCATAGAGTTAAATTGCATTCACTTTATAGCACGGTATCGAAGCAAAGTGTTGCTTGCCCCTCTGACCGCTGTGGGATTAAGAAGTACGTGGGTGCCCTCCAGATGGCCAGAAGCAATTTTCGAAAGTGGGATTTTCTGAAATGCCACGAATCTCTCCTCGCTGAAACTTCAGTCTGTGTAGGGGGGGGGGGGGTGCTTGCTAAGCATTCGGTGCGCTTCACTTTTTTTTGCCTCCGGTAGCGAAGGGGTTAAAAATGTTTGCTTTTTGTTTGAAATTGAGGCAGCGGCTGGTCACTGTTAATAACTGGAATCCATTTTTCAGTTATATACATGTATTTTAGACCACCGCGGCCCCCCCCCCTTTTTTTCCCCTTCGTTTTGTTTCTTCTCTACTCTGTGTCGTTTTTGTTAGCGAAGTGTGTGTGTGTGTGTGTGTGTGTGTGTGACACTGCAATATTTCACAATCTGTGCCCTTTCCTCCTCCCCACCCCCCTCTGCGGTCCTCTTCATGCGACCCCCACATACATTGTACTGTTTAGTGACACACCACCATGTATGTGAGTCAGGCCACGGGTATGTGCAGAATCCAGGAGCACATGTCTCTACATGCGTGGGACAGGCATTTGGGCCTCAAGTTTTGTCACGTCTGTGTGGAATTTCAGACCTGGCTGATTGCATCTGCAGCCTTGCGATTATTAGTCTTTCTTTCCCCCCCTTCAAGTTATTGTTATCAAGCGGCAAAATAATTTGGGAGCCCAGGAGTGTGCTGCGTGCTGTGTGCTGCAGGTCCACTTGACAGTGAAGAGCTTAAATGTAATATATATCTAGATCTATATATCGGTTTGGATCACAGGTGATCTATAATACCAGCACAGCACAACAATAGCAAATACAGGGTAATTTATTAGGTGTAAAATGCACACATTGGGCAACGTTTCTGTCCCCTGGGGACCTGTATTTGCTATTTTTGTGCCGGTATTATAGATCTAAACGGACTATTCCTGATTTCTGTTACCTGGCACGACGATTACCTTCCATGAGGCACTCTACCTGCTGTGTGCTGCCATCTTGTCTAGATATGTATATATTTTTTATTTATTTTTTAATCTTCCTTTTGCTTTGACATCACTGCAAAATCCTTCTGCAGATTTTGATCCCTGAGAAATATTGCTGTAAAACAATTGAGGGGCTTTCAGATGGCTACGCACTGACGAACTGGGTGGGTTTTAGTATATTAAAGGAGACTAACATGGAATATGTTGTACCTCAAATATATGCAGAAAGCATACAGCAGTCTTTTGTTTATCAGGTTATGTATAAACGGGCTCTTATAACTTCTCTAGGTATATATATATATATATGCGCTCCGCAATATGTAAGGAGACCTGACCCACAAGTTAATGTTTCTACATTGTAATGAAACGATGGAATTTGCATTCACAAAGCAGTCATTGCAAAATCCATGAAGGAATTGAACATGTCATTAGACTAGGTACTTTGAGGAAAGACGCAGGCTTCATTGTAAGAATCTGGAAAACATGCATTTCTTTTGTTCAATCTACGTAACTCTGATCCCTTAATACATGAAGAAAATGATTGCAGATAAGGGCCATTCACTGTGCTGACTTCCTTAACTTGCTTTCAATCCTTTAATAATATTTGATCTTAGCCATTTATTCCTTTATTATACCGAGCATATTTTTTACGTTATTTTACAGAAGAGCTTTAACCTGGGTTATACTGAAGACAGACTCTAGTCTGCGGTGTACAACCCGCCAGTGCCCCCGGGGCCCTGCAAAGCTTTGCATACATAGCCGGCCCAGCTGGCAGAGAAGCGGTTAAGTTACTTTGTTGATTTCTAATCGATGCGCAAACATACGTCTCCATAAGGAGCCAGCACACTCTTTGCATTTCCTAGAGCAAGGGATGGTGTCCTGTAGTTGGAGGGAACCCGGTGGTTCCATGGGACATGTTTTGTGGAGAGAGAACACAGAGCCATTATGCCTGGAATATATTTAAGTTGTGTTCAGTCTTGAGTGCAGTATTGAATGTAATATAGATATGCTGTGATGCAACACAATAAAGAGAATGTATCCCCCAAAGTGCTTGGAATAGACCGAAAGATTTGGGGGTTGGGGATTGAAACAAATATCAAACAAAGACTGTGTGTCTGTGTGTCTGTGTGTCTGTGTGTCTGTGTGTCTGTGTGTCTGTGTGTCTGTGTGTCTGTGTGTCTGTGTGTCTGTGTGTCTGTGTGTCTGTGTGTCTGTGTGTCTGTGTGTCTGTGTGTCTGTGTGTTTTTTCAGGGCATAGAAATCTATATCCATAGAGATGACAATGTTGGTGTCAGGGGTATAGGCACTCAGAAGCTGGGTTACCCTCATGCACTATTGGGCAAAGTTACCCATAATCCCTTGTATTAGGCTCTAAACAAAGGATGCCTTGCCAGTAAGGTTTGGGTTAATAACCCACCCACCAAGCTGCTAGATTCCAGCCTCCGTTCATTTGACCAACAAGACAAGTCACTTTATCTTCTTCTGCCTCAGGCATAAACCTTGGTGTAGGCTCTTGAGAGCACGAACTCGCCCAAAGTATTTCTGTGTTCAGCGGTGAGTTCATTAAATAGTACTATTAAGAATTATTACGTGGGATAGTCACATCAGAGCTTCGGGAATTCATCTTATCCCGTTAGGAAATGTCGGAGCCAGAAATCAAAACTGCTCTGGAGGTTTGCAACAAAAAAAGGGACCAGGCTCTGAGCAAACGAAACGAGGTCTATGTGTGCCATTTATTACCATGTTTCTGTGTGACTGTCTCTGCCTTGAAGGGATCATTTCTTCAGCCCAATCAGCGTATAATTTGCAGGGCTGCAAACACTCGATAAAAATAAACCCAGCGAGCATGGGATGCTGAGAACAGCTCAGCAATTTACAAGCCAAGGTATTAACGCTTGAGCAGAGGCCGTGTGGGGGTTAGTGTTCCCTTTCCCTGCTTCTCTGCCCGCTCTACGCGCAGGCAGACTTCACAAGCGCCTTCTTTATCCCCGTGCTAAGCTGACTTTTAGACTCCGTTAGGCTCTGTTTCAGCAAAGTGGTGCTTGGAAAGTAAGCCATCAGCTGACGGTCTCATTTGTCAAGACACATCAGAGCTGGGGTAGGACTCCAGTCCTCAAGGGTCACCAACAGGTCAGGTTCTCAGGATATCCTGGCTTCAGTACAGGTGGTGCCACCTGTGCTGAAGCAGGGACTGATTGAGCCAGCTGTGCTGAAGCAAGGATATTCTGACAACCTGACCTGTTGGTGGCTCTTGAGGACTGGAGTTGGCCTTCCCTGCATCACAGGTTTAAATAAAATAAAAACCCCTTTCTCCCAAAATGTGCTTTGTGTAGAAATGATAGTTGAGGGTGGCCGCTTTTTGAAGTCTCAACCAAGTAAAGCATATAGCAGTAGTTTTGCTTTGTAATAAATTCCAGCCCCCACCTCCCCTCAGCAGCCGGCCTCTCACGAAAAGGTGCCCAAAGCTCCTCGTGTGTTACTGGTTACGTTAGTCAGGTGGGGGTGTCCCAGCAGTGTATTTCCCTGTCACCCCCATGCAAGCTGCTGGCGTTCCTGAATTGGGGATTACTTTGTAGTCTGTGAGAAGAATGCGTATTAAATGCACTGGTCACTCCTATACCTCTGTGCACTGGTCACTGTCTGTGCGCACTGGTCACTCCTCTGCCTCTGTGCGCACTGGTCACTCCTCTGCTTCTGTGCGCACTGGTCACTCCTCTGCCTCTGGGCGCACTGGTCACTCCTCTGCCTCTGGGCGCACTGGTCACTCCTCTGCCTCTGGGCGCACTGGTCACTCCTCTGCCTCTGGGCGCACTGGTCACTCCTCTGCCTCTGGGCGCACTGATCACTCCTCTGGGCGCACTGATCACTCCTCTGCCTCTGGGCGCACTGGTCACTCCTCTGCCTCTGGGCGCACTGGTCACTCCTCTGCCTCTGGGTGCACTGGTCACTCCTCTGCCTCTGGGCGCACTGGTCACTCCTCTGCCTCTGGGCGCACTGGTCACTCCTCTGCCTCTGGCCGCACTGGTCACTCCTCTGCCTCTGGCCGCACTGGTCACTCCTCTGCCTCTGTGTGCACTGGCTTCAATACCATCCATCCAAACACTCCCTTATACTCCTTGCTGTTGAGCCTGCACAGCAGTGTGTGTGTGTGTGTGTGTGTGTGTGTGTGTGTGTGTGTGTGTGTGTGTGTGTGTGTGTGTGTGTGTGTGTGTGTGTGTGTGTGTGTGTGTGTGTGTGTATGTGTATATATATATATATATATATATATATATATATATATATATATATATATATATATATATATATATATATATATATATATATATATATATATATATACACATACACATACACATACACATACACATACACATACACATACACATACACATACACACACTGCGTTGCAAGCCCTACGCCAGCAAAGGGGTTAAACCACCATTCATTTAAAGAGGAGGATTATTACGCACCGTGTATATAATTTTCTTTATACTGTATATCTGTGGCAATTATAAAGTCTCCTCCTGTCCAGAGAATAAATCCTCTTAAGGCTACCTGATCAACAACATAATCACACAGGTGCTACGCTCACGTGGGCCGTGCGTTCCCGCAGGGCACTAACTGTGCCCAGAGCTCTCCCTTCTATCCATGGTTACTAATTGCAGCCTAAGCAACGCCTGCCATTGTCTCTGCTCTCTATGCTGTGGTTCAGAAGCCTTCGTTCAATTGTGATCGATGTGAGAGGGGCACACACTTCTTGTGTTATTTTTGTTTTTTTTGTTTATGTGCAAAACCTTCTATAGATCAGGGAAACTCCGGTCCTCCCAGGGCCACCAACAGGTCAGGTTTGCAGGATATCCCTGCTTCAGCACAGGTGGCTCAGTCTTTGACTGCACAAGGGGGGGGGGGGGAGAAAGAGGGGGCCAACTATATATTTATTTATTTTTTCAAAAGAGACCTTTTAAATAAATCTGGCTTTTGTAATGGTTGTGTGTTTTTCAAGTAAAACTTTTTGAAGGGGGGGCTGCAGATTTTGATGCCTCAAGTGTTAAAACAGCAAGACGAAATGCACTGCAGCTCTATGTAACATCTTTGTACTCAATGATTGCAGCTACCTCTATTTCTCCTGGGCAATCTGGGTATAAACATCCTGGCTTTGCATTGTAGTTTGTGACCATGCAGGATTCTGAGTCTGCACGGTGAGATTCCTCCGTATTTCTCCCTGAAACATCACTCAATCTTAATTACAATCAAAATAAGCGTGTTAGATGACCGTATTTTAGTTTAATGGGCGGTGGGATTATTGCTGTATGGGTGACAGAGGCTGGCCAGAGTGCGTCCGTTAAGAAGAATCCCATCTCTTCCTCGCACACTGTCACATGGACCTAAAGTTGGGCAGTAGACCGATATGATGGTAAAGACAATAGGTCGATGGTGCCACTTTTATTATCGTGAAATGAATGTCGGTCAGCCTCGGACGACACTGACTTTAGGTCCTAGAAAGAAAGAAGACGGCACTCCAGTGGTCTTGGCAAACACATGGTTTAGTAATGCAGAAGTACAAGGGCCAACGTTTTGCTCTTTGGCAAAGATCCACCGTAGGACCGAAACGTTGATCCTTGTACCACTGCAGTGCCGCCGTCTTCTCCTCCGAGCTGCCCCCCCCTGACCTACAGCAACTGCTGTGGCCTTTTCAGAGGAATTTGCTTAGAGCTTTCATTAGACCTCCTTAAATTTCCTTACAGCTGTGATATAAATCTAATGGGTCATTGCCTCCAGGTTTTCACACCCTTTTGAGTTATGAAGAGGGTTGTTATTATATGACTGAAGCAGTCGCTCTGTGGTAATGTCGCTGCCTTTTGATGCGGTTCAAATCGGTGTGTCGGCTATACTTGGGAAATTGGGCGTCGCTTTACCATCACCATATAAGCCAGGGGTGGGGAAACTCCAGTCCTCAAGGGCCACCAACAGGTCAGGTTTGCAGGATATCCCTGCTTCAGCACAGGTGCAGTCTTTGACTGGGCCACTGATTGAGCCACCTATTGGGCTCTTCATTGTATGTACAGCACTGCATACATTGTCAGCACTATGCAAGTTGATATATGGGCGCATGCCGGTCCTGGGCAGGGATTGGATCAACCGGCATAGATGCGAATCGCTGCCCCAGTGCGCTGGGAATCCCGGTATTGCGGTGAAGGCGAGAGAACATTCAGACGCTGCAGTGATCGTCCATTGTACGGTATGCGGGGGAGGTTTAATGAGACATGAACCGCCGCTGCCAGCGGTATGTCACCTACCATAGAAATATCCGGGCTTCTCTCTTACACCAAAGGGGTCAACAAGAGGGATTAAGGGGAGCAGGAACAAACGCCACATAATAATTTTAGTGGTGTGCATTAGGGGGTTTCCATTGGCGATTGCAGGGGCTTAGGCTATGGGTGCTCCAGTCCTCAATCCTCTTATTTCCCCCCCCCCAACAGGTTAGGCTCTCAGGATATCCCTGCTTCAGCACAGGTGATGCAGTCAGATTAAGCCTCTGATTGAGACACCTGTGCTGAAGCAGGGACTGATTGCGCAACCTGTGCTGAAGCAGGGATATCCTGAAAACCTGACCTGTTCGGCAGGACTTGAGGATTGGGGTGGAGCCCCCCCTGGCTTAGACGGAACTAAGAACAGCCATCATTGGTCAGCATTATTAATTATTTGGGCACTTCCATAAATTCTGGGAAGTGTCTTCTTCTTACTTTATTCAATTGTAGGCAACAAGTGACAGAGAAGCCCAATGCTACATCCAATATGATAAAAATACACAGTAAAATACTTATATATATTCTCTTGAAAAAGGGTCATTTAGTTTAACCCTTTGGCCAAAGCGTTGTAAGCCTGTGAGCCACGACAAGGCAGACGCAGTTCGCAGGTCCTAACACTACCAGATAAATACTAATATACCTCTAATAGGATTAAAATTCTCATTTACCTCTATTAGGAGGGAGATTCTGTTGTACAAAGTTGTACACTGCTTTTTCTGAGCAGAAAATTGTTCTTTAGATGGGATCACTTCAATAGTTAGTAATTATGTCGACCTGGCGGGGAGAGCACAGAGATATTCAGTTTGACATCACTGTTCGATCACATGGGGTTTATGGCATTTCTCTTGCCCTACATATGAAACACTAAAACGGAAGCCAGCGGCACGCTGGCACGTCACATGCTCTCACCCCCGTCCCCTCGCCCGCCCCGTCCCTGTGTTGAGAACAATTGCCAAGATTCATTCAATAATATGAGGTTGGGTTAGGAGAGCTTTTCACATGACATACACACATCACACAATGTGCAGTGTGTGTCGCTTTCATTGGGGGATCTCGCCTAATGGATGAAAGAAGGTGATCAGGGATGAGTTAAAAAGCAGCTTCTAGCAGATCCACAATGGTCGCCATTTTTAAATGTCTCCGAGAATATGATTTCCCTGAAAATGTGATCAGATAAAAAGTAACTAACGACTGCAATCAATAAAATGGGGCATATCCAGGCTTGCCACCCTCTTTACTGAGATACTTTGGACCCTAAAAGATTTCAGGCTTCTCTTTGTTTGTCCTCACGATGTAGGACTAACTTGTTCTTACCCCAAGAGATAATAAGCCCGAATGAAAGTAGGCTGGTTAGGCTGTGAGTGAGATGTACGGGCAGTAACTCGAGGGAAGGGCGCTGTCCTGTTATGCGTTTATCTTTTATTTACAACTCTGTAGCCCCTGCAATGTATCACCAGGGCTGCAATTGTGCTTAACATTTTGATAACAACTCAGAAACGCCAGATAGAAACCGACGGCATTAAAAATAATAACCATTATATTGTGCCTTTTTGTATCCCAAACAATTTTGCATTAATACACCAAGGACATTGATGCAGCCGTCTCTGGAGTGGAATCTCCGATTTTTAGGGCATGCTTCAAACCGGAGAAAGGGTCATGTAATGGTACTAATGTAATTAAAACAGGGGAAATACATGGATTTGTGTTAGTGTAAGACAGGGGACGGGCCAACTCCAGTCTTCAAGGGCCTCCAACAGGTCAGGTTTTCAGGCTATCCCTGCTTCAGCACAGGTGGCTCAGTCAGAATGACAGTCTAGACCAGGGGTGGCCAACTCCACGGTTTAGGATATTTGGTCGCGGCGGTTTCGCCGTGACTCACCCTGCCACCGGAACCTGCTGCTACCGCCGCCACCACTTCACCGCGAAGGTAAGCCCCTCTACCGTAATCCCTAAACCCCCCCCTTACCATAAACCCTAACCCTAAAAACCCCTACTATAACCGCTAACGCCCTTCAATTAACCGCCTACCCCAAGTCTTAAAACCCCTTAAATTAACCCCCTACCCTAAACGGTAATAAAACTTGCCTTGAAGTGGCGCTGATTCCAGTGGTGGATCAGCTGCGGCAGAGCGTCCGTCTGTGGCGAGCACTGGCGGCCGTTTTTTGATCGCGGTGAAACAGCCAAGGCCAAATGTTCCATTCCGCCTACTTAAGTCCTCGAGCCACCAGCAGGTCAGGTTTTCAGGATATCCCTGCTTCAGCACCTTCTTGAGCCACCTGTGCTGAAGCGGGGATATCCCTAATACCTGGCCTGTTGGTGGCTCTTGAGGACTGGCGTCGGCTGCCCCTCTGGTGTAAGAGGTGGCAACTACAATCAAATGTGTGATGGCGTGTTTTCGAGAACAACACTGATGTGTAATAGGCAAGAGCCAGGACTATTGTGCTTTTTGTTTTCACACCTGAGGCGATGACCCATTAACCTTGAGAGTGAGGTCATCACAAGCTAAGCACTTACAAAGAACATAAACCCACACGGTGTTCTGTATGACACGCTGCTGTATAAAGTTTCCTGTGTTTGAAGAACTCTGGATTGACATTGCACGAGGGAGAGGTGGGGGGGGGGGGGGGGGAAGAGGACGGTTGCACCAGTTTCTCTCGCTGTGCCGTGTCATCGTTTGATCGACATGATCGCATGTCATTACCCAGAATCCCTGGCTGCAGTGCATGCTGAGAGATTATGGGGGAAAGGCAGGGTTGCAGACCTGTCTTGAGACGTGGGAATGTGCTCATAACGTGGTATTTTTATTTGCCATCAAATTTAGGTGCAAATTAGAACCTGTCCCGCACATCTGGCAACTTTAACGATCCTATACCGCGCTGAAACGGGGGTTTGACGGCTACATTTCACAGATTTAAGTGGAGCGTGTTTTTAAATGAGTGCTTGATGTACGCAAGGGAAAAGGTGATACAAAAAGAGTTATAGTACAACACAAGTTTCGGGTGCCCTTTGGTTTGCTTGTGCCTGGTACCGTCTCTTACACATCTTTACCACTTTCGATTATAGCTACCAGAGTGCCTGTATCTGGCTTTATGCCTTTAGGTTATAACTACCAGAGTGCCTGTATCTGGCTTTATGCCTTTAGGTTATAACTACCAGAGTGCCTGTATCTGGCTTTATCTCTCCTTTTTTTGCTTCTGGTATTTTGTCTCCCAAAAGGAGCAGTTTCTCCTACTCATTATTTTATTTCACCTTCCACCCCCATTTCTTTCTTTTTTACTTTGCTGTTTATTTAATTGTTTTTGATGGGGACTGGGGTTCCCCCGGAGCCAAGAAGTAAAGTTTTACATCTTTCCTCATGGGGAAACAAAATGGCTGGCACATCCCAGGCCAATAGGAAGCTGCAACATCATTGATTTTGTGACTTCCTATTGGATAGCCATTTAAAAACCCCGTTTTAAAAAGCCGTAAGTAACCCTGATCACTTCGCCAGTTAGTATCTCGAGCTTAAAATAGTGCGGTTCATCTCTGAGGGACCCCCTGGTTTGTATCAAAAATGGTGGTTAGTTGGGTTTATTTCTTTGATCTCGTTCTCTGCCCTGTCCCACCTTAACCCGTGTGCCTGACCGTGCCGGCAGCAGAGGGTCAAACATATGTAACTGCTGATTTTAGTTTTATAAGAATATTTATGTTTTTTGATATGTTTAAAAAGGAGATGCCCGTCTGTTTCTTTACAGATAAATCAATATTTTGCTTCGATGAAAGGTACGTTTTATTTTTTACATTAGGTGGGAAGATCGGTGTCCTCGGAGCTGAACTGCATTCATTTCAACTTCCAGAGATATTTAGGCTGCGCTTATAGTGCCTGGCGATGCGACGTCGCTCCAAAACAAATCCCGTGGCTTTCCTTCCCTGCACACAGACATCCCCTCCTCCTCCTGTGTTACCCGTCCCAGTTTTCAGCAGCATGGGGGACAGGAGGAGCAGGCTTACAGTAGTACTTCCTCCCCCAGGTGAAAGTCTGTGACTTATGATTGTGTGTGGTGTGTGTGTTGTGCCTGTGTTGGTTTTGATTGTGTGTGTGTTTTGTGACTGAGTGTGTGTGTGTTTGTGGTTGTGATTGATTGTGTGTTGTCTGTCTGTGTTGGGTGTGTTGTGATTGTGTCTGTGTTGGCTGTGAGTGTGTGGATGGTGAGTGTGTGTTGTGATATTAGTGTGTGTTGTGATATTATTGTGTTTGTGTGCCGTGTATGTGTGTTTTGATTAAATGCAGCGGTGCGCAAACTGGTGGGGTGTACGGTTTCCAAAGCTTGGCGCTTCGGGAGACAAACAAAATTGACTTTGAAGCGCGCTCAGCAGCAGTCAATACACACACGCACACCACAAGCCAGCCACACAAACACACACAAAAATAGCCCCGATCCATGCCCCCCCGCTCGTGCTTGCAAAATTATGCAGGACACCGTGTGCTCATGCTTGGAGAGTTGGTGATGTCACCGCTCTCAGCGGCAGCGTGGACGCAGCTTAAAATTTTGCGAGCGGTTGAAAGAAGTATTTAGACATATTTGTATTTACATTGTATACCGTTTAATAAAGGTTGTTTTTTTTTGTTTGTTTTACATGTGATTGATTACATCAGGCAGGGGGGGTGACCCGAGAAATTTTATGGATGAAAAGGGGGGCTCGGCATAAAAAGTTTGCTCACCCCTCCCTAGAGGCTATTTTTTACTTTTTAGTGTAACCATACGTTGCAAAGGAAGTGACAAGTTTTATTCGCCTCTTTCACAATCGGGTTCTTTTTGTGTTTTTAGGTTTTTTGTTTCTTGCCTTTAACTTAATTTTATTCTTCCACCACTTGTTTTACTTGCAGCTTAGTTCAGTTACTTGCATGCTGAAGGGCCGTCTGTGCACTTCTCGTATGTTTCAAACAAATAAACAAGCCTTTTAAAGCTCCCTCACATGAAAAACACTCCTGGACATGGCCCATCCCCCCCCCCCTCTCGGGCATGGGCTCCTATAATATTTGTGTCCTGCCCCATGAGCGTGCCCTGCTCCTTTTCTGGGGAGGCAGTTTGGTTAAAAAAAAAAAATCCTGATTCTCTTACGCTCTGGTGCCTGAGGTTCCCATGGTAACCTTGCGAGCGGGCTCTGGTGAGAGCTCCATTTTAACCTCCCGGACACTTAATACTTCAAAACGTTTTCTATCTCCAGAAATAATTAAAACAATAAAATGAAGATCAGCACAGACGGCTGCTTTTTTTTTAAGGGTGTCGGACACGACTTGAAAAATAAGGTACGGAACAAGGGAGAGACACGGGGGAAAGGCGCACAAGATCCTAGTGATGGGTGATGATGGATATATTTTGGGATGAAATGTCCCTGTTATACAGAATGACTTGTGGTGCAATGTAACTATGCGCTCCCCCGAAGCTCCGTTGGTCTGTGAGCAGGGTGGTCTCCGGAGAGGGAGGGGGGGGAAGGGGGTTGTACAATTGGCAGCTATACGTGGAGCTGAGAAACCTCTGATCATTTCTTGCCCAATAAAAGGTGGCCGGGAAGATTGCTGGTAGGAAAGGGACAGCCGTGACCTTTATTTCACAGTTGTCATTATTTATCCACGTTGCTCCCTACATGCTTGAAGTATATGGCTCATATATGAAGGATTTACATGGTATCCATATTAAGGCGCTTGGTCACGGCGCACCACGCTGCATGTATAATAATTGCAGGGCTCTCATATTTATATTCTAGATGGCTATTCTTGCTCCAGTGCGGGGCATCGCGGCCGGTCCAGATTGTCCCCGCGATGGCGGTTAGCGCCGATTCTGGGTTCGATGCCCCCCTGCCTGAGCTTGATGTATCTGCTTTTATGTTCATTACTTAGATGGGTTTGTACGGTCCTGGGTATGAGTAGGTTTTGTTTCTCTGTATGACAGGTGAGGTACAGTCCCAGACATGCAGTACTGCTATAAACGCTGTGCACGTGATTTTGGGCCGTAGCCTACACCCTCACCACGGATGAGTAATCTGTAGGGGATTAATCACGCTGCCGTACTCTCCCTTTATTTTACACAAATGAGGGCAGTATTAAGCACCCACATGACATCATCATAATAATAATAACTCATTTAAGCACACACACATCACAGGGACATAATCCCCCTTAGAAAAGCCCTTCAGCTGTCTCCTTTCAGCACAAGCTTTGCTGTGTGTGCTGCACAGCTGTGCATCAGGATGTTAGAAGGCCTCCCTGCATGCACATCTGGCCACTCCTTCATTACTCACACATCTGGCAGCCGCAAGGCTCAGAATGGGGAATGAAGCTTTCTTTCTTCGCGCAGAGAATGTAGAACGCACATGGATGTTTGTTACGGTGATTCCTTTAGATTACGGGTAAAGCAGTGGGACTGTTACTCTTTAGGGTCATTTAGGAATGCATTAAAGGCTAAACTTGCAACAGTGCGTTATACAGTGAGAGCCCAGTCTGGCTCTTCTTTATTTAATGTAAAGCTCTTCATACACGCTAACATTTTTGTACTTCCAAATAAAAGTAGATCTATTTAGTTTGTTTCATTATCGTCTGACTGACAAAAGGGCCTTCACCAAATTCTATGCAATGTTAGACCTGAAAGTGTTACTACAGGAGCACAACAATGAATATAACCGTGTATATAACACAACCTTCTGCTTTGTGAGAGGCTCGCTCGCGCTGGGCTTTACGTTTTTAAAGTCGCAGTGACCAGGGAGACGCTGCACAGCGACCTTTTTGAAAATAGAAATGGCGGCTGTTTTTTAAGAACATTCATTCACCAAGTAGAACATCACTGGAGGATTTCCTAGATAAGCGCGAAGGTCGGGTGTAAAAGGAGAATGTGGAGAAACCAAATGTGACCCGCAGTTTGTTTTCGGGCTCGGTCCTGAATACTGCAATTTGGGAACTGAACCCACAGTTTGATTTCTCCCACAAGGTCTCATACCCTAATAAAAGTGTGTGTGTGTGTGTGTGTGTGTGTGTGTGTGTGTGTGTGTGTGTGTCAGGCTGAAGGTAAACAGATGAAGATGTGAACCTGTAAAATGAAGAGAAGGTGTCACATGGGGCAGTAAGCGCAACTTATTGCATGTTCAGTATATTTTGCTTGGTGCCTTTCACCCTTGTGGAGAATTGCGTCCTTTGGCATCAAAAAGGTTAAATATTGCACTCCGAAGCGCCTCTGCTTTAATAACGTGGGGGGGGGGGGGGGATTAGGAGCCCAGACTGCTGCGGTGATGCGCCTAGTTTGCATGTCGGATTTAAATGGAGCACTTCCTGTTTTCTTCAGCTCTTCTGAAACAGTCTTACCGCCAGAATATTGCATCACGCACTCACACAGAGACCTTCTCTCCCCCCCGCCCCCCCCCCCCTCTGTACCCCCCGTGTGTTGCAATGACTCCGACCTGGGACTTCCTTGCCATATTGGCCTGAATTTGGGATTGTGGGAAGAATGGCTGTTTTAGGACTGCCTGTCAGCGCAGACAGCAGCAGGGACACTCCTGTTATTGCTGCATATTTGCCTCCGACCCCACTCCCCCCCCTAATAATAAACCTGCTGCCCTTTGTAATAATACTGAGTACTTTACTCCAGGGGTTCCCAACTCCATTTCAAGACCCTCCCCAACTGGGCAGTGTTTAAGGAATCCCAAGCTTCTGCACAGGTGGCTCAATCAGTGATTGACCCATCCGTGCTGAAGCAGGGACTGATTAAGCCACCTGTGCTGTAGCTGGGATATCCTGAAAGGGTCTTGATAACTGGGGCTGAGAACCCTGCTGTAGTCCCTGCTCCTGTTATTGCCCTTGGCAGAGATACACATACAGTAGCAGTATAACACCGCGTATGCACACTATGAGCTAAGGAAAAGGATGGATCATTGTTTTTATCTCTGGGGGGGATGCGCTGATGCGCAGAATAGCACAGTGACCCTGCATTAGCTGCCATTCGGGTCAGCAGCAATAATAAGCACAGGATCGGCGTGCCATAGTGCATATTGCAGGCATCCTGGCGTAAATTACAATGTTGAACCACATGATAATATAATAGTAAGTTGGTGTAATTCCTTGGGATAGCCACTTCCAGCCCTGGGACTCGTAGGAAGGCAGCCTCTGTTCCACACTGTCAAGTAGGCACATACGCCATGCATCCTTATATAGAGAGAGATATGCATGTCCATAGGGCCAGGCATGAGTGTACTGTGCGTAATTATACATCACATCCATCTCGTAACGAAACCGTCCCAGACTTTCCATTATAGGAAGCTTCTATCCCTACTTCTCTCCGTGTGTGTGTGTGTGTGTGTGTGTGTGTGTGTTTATTTGCAGGAGGTTGTATAATTACGCGGAAGCGTTTACAGTTTAATAGTGGAGGTAGATGGTGATTTATTTTTCTTATAGTCAGTGTCTGGCCCAAAGTATTAAAGTCCATTGTTTGTGTCTTGAGGCCCAGGGTGCAATATATTAAAGTTTAACACTGATCTGCGTAAACAAAGTGTGTGTGAGCACTCCAGACTAGAGAAAGTAGAAAATATTTAATGTGTCAGAGCCAGTACAAAGATCTCTAGCTGGTGATTCTTGTACTCACTGTGGTGCATTCATTTAATATGTTCTTATATCTATATTATATCTTCCGTGCTTGCTGGACACGGATCATCCTACCTGCACCTAATCTAAGTTTGCTAAATTCTTTTCTTTCTTAGAGAGAGTGTCTTGGTTCTATTTTTTTTTTAATTATGTATGTTTATTCTGCTGTCAACACAGACTTTACTGGCTCTCAGCTCTTCTATTTCTGATGTGCTCCGATATGTTTTTCTGAGCCCTGCTATGAAATAAAGTTCTGTAAGTGGTTTTTGTAGCTCTGCTTCTGCACTAACTGCTTCCAGTGCTGGTCAATATTGAGAAAGGAATACTATTGTTGTACTCTGCCCATTACTGTGCAGCATACCGGTTTCATATTACTCCAGCTTCCTTCATTCCCATGACACTATCCAATGCTTACATCTCCTCCATTTAACAATACAAAATGACAAGAACAATGGGTCATTGACCCCCTCGCAATCTCTTGGAACGTGTTGTGGGCATGTGAGGAGTTAACATTTCATTTCTTTTTTTATTCTTGGTTGACAGAACCAGTGAAGCAAAGTGGGTAGGTATGATGTGTTACTGACCTGTCCGAAACCCAGAATACATTTACGTTCAGATCTTTCTGAGAGAGAATGGCCGCTATGATTATTAGAGTTGCTTTATTACTCCCCAGAGCGGATAAACTTCCATTAATTGTTTGCTGACTTGGCATAAAGGGCAGGATCCTGAGAGCTATGGAGGTAAAACTGGATAAGCAGGGAGCATTCATAATGCTTTCAATGCCAAAGGGGTTAATTTCACATAAATGATGTCTCTCTTGGAAGTTCGGCGAAAGGCATGCTAGGGGAGCACTGCTATTATATACACACACGAAGCAGCCATTCGGGCTGGCTTCATTCACAAATCCCCATTGGAGTTTGAGGATTTTTGTCCAAGAACGTCGGCTTCGGCCTATATAGGATTGGGCCCCAAGTTAGTTGGGGTGTCCGGGCACAGCACACGGGATCTTAGAGATGAGCTATTGTAATTGGATAAACCAGTTCATAGCTGACCAATAAAACGACAACAAACCCGCAGCAGAGTTGCTGCTCTCGTTAGTAAAACGCTTACGTTATCGCAGCTCTGAGATACCTCGGTAAGCTGGGGGTCTTCAAATGGGCTGATTTGTTTCTCGTCAAACGGTACCGTGAGACTGTGCAAAAATATGCAGAGGAGAAGCTGGAATAGGCTTGACTGTGCCTTTAGTCTGACTCCTGGGATGGAAAGCGTGTGTGTGTGTGTGTGTGTGTGTGTGTGTGTGTGTGTGTGTGTGTGTGTGTGTGTCCTCAGCCAATGTAGGAGTTTGAAATGTAGAGAGATGTGTAATGTTTCTCTTTTTTAAAGGGATTTCCCTCCCACCACCCCCCCCACACACAGCCCCTGTAAGCTCAGAACCCACCACATATACTTGGGTCAAAAGGAGCGCAACTAGGATTGTGATCTCCTGTATAGAACAGAAGCCCAAGGGCTACGTCCAACATCGTGACAAGTTATAAATTGCTTGTATCTCTCTTGTTCTGACCACACACTTGGCTGTAAAATTATCCCCTGGTTTTCTAGCTCGGTGAAATATTGACGTGAAATACATTCTTTTCATGGCCTTTGACATAAGGCCTCGATTGTGAGTTTGACAAATCATTTATAACTGGACCCCAATCACTGCAACTTTCAAATCGCTGCAGCAGCAATCTTTAGCTAATCTGTGTGAGGCAGTTGAGGGCAGCGTGCATTCTATGGGACGGGTACTCCGGACACCCACACCTGCGATAAAGTGAGGAAGGAACGGTGTATTTTAGTGCATTCACTTTACAGCTACTCCAGTAGATATTGCAAAGTGGATCTCTATACCAGGGATGGGCAACTCCTGTCCTCCACCAGCCACCAACAGGTCAGGTTTTCAAGATATCCCTGCTTTAGCATCAATCCGCGATTCAGTCTTTGACTGCATCACCTGTGCTGAAGCAGGGATTTACTTAAAACTTGACCTGTTTTTTTGGAGGGGGGTGGGGTGGTCCTGAAGACTGGCGTTGCCCGCCCCTGATATAACCTGTGCTTGGTGCCATCGGATTAGCTCTGTCCGCGTCCGATAAGAAACTGCATCCTTTCTGCCAGAACCTGAGTGCTCCTCGGGGAAAGGTATGAAATGAATCATCGTAAAGAATAGAAATGAAGATGCTCTTTTATTAATTGAGTCTTGAGTTATGAGATCTCGTGCAGTGATCTCCGATGCCAGGAGCAAATTAATTTCCTAGCTTTGCGTTGCCACGCTGGGACTGCACTCACATCAACTTTTATCCTTGTATGGCATTTTCAACCCAGTTTGTCTCTGCGAGTTAACACCTTCCTCACCAGAGCGCCCAGAAGCGGAATGTCCGGGAAGGGGTTAATATGTTTCACGTTGCGCAACGTCTGGTATAATGTCTGCTTCCATTATTTATTTATTTTTTATGACCGGTGTGATAAGGACGCCTTATTGAATCGGTTATTTATTAACTTTTGGGATGAACATAACCTTGTGGATACTTTGCTAACCTTTGAAGTGGGAGAGTCTTATCAGCACACCTTGGCAAGTCCCACTATCTTCTTTTTAAGCTTGGTATCCTATAAAGTTTTGTAGAGCTGGACAGCAATCAAATTCATTAATGCGGCTCTGAAAAGTAACATACAATAAGAGGACGTAACACTCTATATTACTGCTCCAAAAAAGTGTGTGTGTATAGATCATGGGTGGCCAACTCAAGTCCAAGAGCCACCAACGGGTCAGCCATGTACTGTACGAGTATAGGGTATACTTTGTGACATGATTCCCGAGCTTAGTCCGACTCTCTCCTCTCTGCTTTCAGATCTTGAACCCGATGACTGTGCATCTTTTTACATCTTCAATGTAGACCAGCCTCCGTCTGCCGTGAACCAGCCCGTCTGCATCCCCCGACATGGACTTCAGCCCTACTGCTCGGCCCGCTCCAACCCGCCCCGCTTCCACGGCTACAAAACCTACGATGGCGCCTGCGAGATGCCCAAATACAGCCCCGTGGGGGGTCCCAAGCCCTTCGAATGTCCCAGCATCCAAATCACATCCATCTCTCCCAACTGCCACCAAGACATCGAAACCACAGAGGAGCTGCTCACCAACGGCTCAGAGAATGATTACATGGAGAGGACCTCACGAGACCACCTCTACCTTCCCCTGGAGCCGTCCTACAGGGAGACCTCCTTAAGTCCTAGCCCTGGGAGCAGCATCTCCTCCAGGAGCTGGTTCTCGGACGCCTCTTCCTGCGAGTCCAATTCTCACATCTACGACGATGTGGAGTCTGAGCTGAACGAGGCTGCAGCGCGGTTCACGCTGGGCTCACCATTGGCATCTCCCAGCGGCTCTCCCAGAGGATGCCCAGGGGACGAGACGTGGCAGCAGTTTGGCTACGGGGCTTCTCTGTCACCCAGCCACTCTCCCAGAACTAGCATCACTGACGAGAACTGGCTTAACCCACGGCCGACTTCCAGGCCTTCTTCCAGGCCAACCTCCCCCTGCGGCAAGAGACGACACTCCAGTGCTGACATCTGCTACCCAGGCTCGGCCTCTCCCCACCATTCCCCAACACCATCCCCCGGCCACTCTCCAAGGGGCAGCATCACCGAAGACACGTGGCTTAGCACATCCCTCCACGCCGCCGGACCCAGCCTCCCTCCCTTCCAGTGCTGCCAGGAAACGGACATCCCCCTCAAAACAAGGAAGACCTCGGAGGACCAGAGCGCCACGTTATCAGGGAAAATAGATCTCTGTGGTGAGGAGCCGGGGAACATGTCCCCATCGCTGGAGACGCCAGCAGAGGACAGCCCTGGCTCGCAGCACCCGCTGAAGAAAGACTCGTCTGCCGATCAGTTTCTGTCCGTTCCCTCGCACTTTACCTGGAACAAACCAAAGCCTGGACACACGCCTATATTTCGGTGAGTAAGGCTCTGCCAACTTGAAATTCATTAGTACTAAAAATAGTGAGATTGCGCCTGGGTTTTCTTGATAGGATCAGTTCTACTGGAGGCGAAAGGATTAAAACCCCAGGCCTGCAACCCTCAGCTCTTTCTTTCTATTTTCTGGTCCCTTTTCTTGCTCATAGCGCATTCTCTTTACCTTTTGTTATCATGGTCGTATATTTCACTGGGTATTTCTCTGCAAAACTCATATATTGGAGAACTATGAATCTAAAAACTATTTGTATGGCTCCTGTTCGTTTGACGAGCTGCTTTAAAAACACATCCCGTGATCACCACAACTGTGAGATTCCTGCTAAATGCATTTTGGCTAAACCTCTAAACCTCTAATTAGCCCCAAACAGAAGCCGTTAATACGGTATTTTTATGTGTTGTGCTTTTCAGTGGTTTCTTTTTGGCATCACTCGTTAACTAACCTTAAACGATTAACAGATGTTTAATGAGACACCGTGCACTCCGCTTTTAATCCCAGTAGGGATTGATCTTCGCTCCGGCTTGCAGATGTTGGCGTGAACGGTCCTCACGCCGACTTGTAAACTTTGCTAAAGCCAAAGGAATTTTTGTTTTCTCACTTTCCTGCTCGACCCCTTTTAGCAATGTGATGTACATATGAAGAACCTTCAGCAGCTTCCTCCTCTTATAGAACCGTGACACGTTTCAGTTTCACGGTTTCATTGCAGTCGCCAACCACTCAGACTGTCACCATCTTCCTTCTCTCATTATTATTGTTCCGTTGCAAAGCACCGACATATTCCGCCGCCCGGTACAATGGGGGGAAAAGAGAGATTTGATCATTACATTGCTCTTGCATCTACAGCGTGTCCCTTTCCTCAGTCGTCTGAAAGTGTACGCAGAAGTAATCTATTCCTGGACAGAGCCGTGTGCAGCAGAATGTACACGCACAGAAAATAGCTACCCCGCAGAGCTTGCAATCTAATGTTGGTGTCTCGGGCACCAGGCGATGGTGACTTGCCCAGGGGGACCTAATGTTTTTGTGTGTTGTCCTGACTGGGTTAAATGCATTGTTTTTCTCTCTCTTGTGGGTGATACATTCACACCCATTGAAGTCCTTGGCACTTGCATGAACTAGGTGGTGATAATGGGGTGGATATGATGCCAGCCCTTATACGCAAGTTCCCAGGCCGCTATCTGCTCTCCATAGAAGAATAAGGGCCTTGAGCAAATATTAATTCTCTCAATTAATTGCGGTGGAACCCGCACCTCGTTTATTTGGGCCGCGCTTCAAGGGGTTTCTTATCTCTGGTGTCATTAATTCGACAGATTACTTTTTATTCACAAAGCAAATGTAACTTCCCCTTGTGCAGGAAGGTTGCAGTAAAGGGTGTGGGGGTTAGTGGTTCTACGGGTGTTCATGCAGACATTCTAGTGGCACAGACATTCCAATATCTAAATGAAGAATTAAGGTGTCTCTTTAATCGGGAATGTTCTGGTATTGTCTGAGTTGTTCTATTTGGGGGGGCGGGAGGGGATATGTTGCTTTGTACAAGTAATTCCATTGGTAGGGACAAGACTGAGGAAATTAGAGTGTTTTACTTATTGTTGATCAGTTTTGACCAGCCATATATTGGTTTCCTAATTGAAGATGTTTTGAAAATGTAGGTCCTAAGGCCACAATTCCTCCGCCTCCCCCCCCCCCCTCACCCCTTAACGTTTTACTGGATGAGAACCAGTGGGGGTCTTCAGGATCTGAACTGTGATATTTTCAGCCCTAGGGGCACCCCGCTTCCTGAGATACTTACCAAGTTTAGATATCTCTTCAGGAGAAACAAAATGGTTGCCAAATCTCAGGCCGTTTAGAAGCTGCAACAGCATCGGTTGTGACTTCCTGCTGGACGAACCTTTTTAACCCCCCTTTAACCCTCCCAGTAACTTCACTTCAGAGGGGGGGGGGAGAAAGATTCCAGGTACCAGAACGCCCTGCGTCCCCGGGCACTCGGTGGGTAAAGGAGGGTTGTGGGTTTGAAGCACAATTCCGCGGGTTAGACTCTGTTTGGGGGTCAGACTGAAGAATGCCGCTCGGATCCGGGTACAAATACGGAGCAGGTTTATTTGTTTTTAAATCGTAAGAGTTTCTGCAAAAAGTGTTTTCACAACAATATCTCCCCGCAGCCCAAAACTGCTGAGACTTTATTTTACATCTGAAAAGGGAAAACTAATGGTCGTTTCACCTTCAAACGTATATTCTGGGGGGGAGGGGGGAGAGGCTGTGTGAGCTGCGCTGGGATTTCAAACGCGCATTGAATCAGTGCGGATGTACATCTGAGCAAATCACAGAGGCTATTTATAGAGACCACGTTTAAAATCACTCGAAACCAGGGGTGGCCAACTCCATTCCGCAAGGGCCACCAACAGGGCAGGTTTTCAGGATATCCCTGCTTCAACACAGGTGACTCGGTCAAAGACCGCACCTGTGCTAAAGGAGGGATATCCTGAGAACCTGCCCTGTTGGTGGCCCTTGAGGACTGAAGTTGCCCCGCCCCTGTGCTAAATCTTTCTCTGTCTGGAGAACCTGTCCTACGCTTACACCAGAAATGCCGAAAATGCGCCAGACAGCGGAGCCTACTAACCTGGTTCAAACGTGTATCCTGTGCTATATGTACTATATCCGGGACTATATGCAGTGTTGTGCTACCCTCGCAGACCCCTCAGGGGCACTGGGAGGTGTGCGTGCGTGCGTGCGTGCGTGCGTGCGTGCGTGCGTGCGTGCGTTGTGACATATAAAAATTCTCCTGACTTTTTTTTTAAAATATATATTTGGAGTGGTCCTGCCGCACTGACTGCCCCGCGCATTACTAATAATGGCATGCTCCCTGGCACAGGCTCGCAGGCCTCTGTGCTAAGGAACGGGGGTGTCCAAGCCGTACAGTACCATCCTCTGCTGCAAACAACCTCCTCATTAAAGCGGCGATTGTTGGGTCTGTGGTTGGCAATTGTCATTGCACTGTTCAGAGTTGAGCTTTTGGGCTTACATTGGAAAAACATTTGGGTAAGTGCTTGCTCTGCTCTACCCCTCCAGTATAAATTGCCTTGTGTTACTGCGCCTTTGATTGAACATTTAATTGGAAGTCTGAATACAAAATGTTTCTCTTAATCTGTCAGGGAAGCAGTCGCTATTTATAACTGCAACGCGGTATACTGTTCCATGGTCACACGGGCAGAGTTCAACCAGAGGAGCTGGTGAATAGTGGTGTGAGTGTCAGGATAGAGATGTGTGCAGCTCACTACCATAACTGTGCTGTACAAATCCACTCACTCTGCCCCCCCTCCCCCCGTCCCGCCCCCCCCCCCCTGCTCTCCGGCTGGTCCTGGCGGCGTTTAATAGGAGAAACAAAAATCACGTTCAACATCTTTAATAATGAAATGTGATCCACAATGTTCTAGTTTCGGCACGTCACATTTAAGATGGCGGCCTCCATAATCTGCTTTTCCTCTGCCTCTCATGTTGGAGAGGCTTTCAGGACAGGATCACAGATTGGGGGAGGAGGAGGGGGGGGTGTGTATTTGGGCCTTCGATTGGACGCTCGCTGGGGTCCCACTCATTGGCCTCTCTCTCCCCTCAGGACATCGTCTCTGCCGCCCCTGGACTGGCCGCTGCCCAGCCATTACGGGCAGTGCGAGCTGAAAGTTGACCTGCAGCCAAAGACGCATCACCGGGCGCACTATGAGACGGAGGGCAGCCGCGGAGCTGTGAAAGCTGCCACCGGCAGTCACCCTGTGGTGAAGGTAACCCTCTCCGCTTACCCACAATCCTTTACAAAGGCTTGAAACTGAGGCTCCACTGAAGCGCATGCTGAGATCATTAAACTATGCTTAGTGAGAGGGCCTTATAAATGGACTGGCCGTTTCAGGTCATTTGGGGCAAGAGATGTACACGTTTCAGGTCATTTGGGGCAAGAGATGTACACGGTAAATAGTCGCCAATCCAAGATCATCATCATCATAGGTAAATACACGCCTCCACTTAAGGGGGCAGCGCAATGCTTTAGTCAATTTTACAACTGCAATTAAATACAGTTATTTTTGTTACATAAGAAACGGACAAGATAAGTCAGAGTTATAATAATAATAATAAAACAAAAGGGCTGCATTAAATGAACAAAGGTTACATATTCAGTTTACAGACATTTCATGGACAGTCAGTTATATGATTGTGGGCATAAGTAACATTTATAGGCAGGATTAACAACGTGTTAGAAGAGGTAGGATAGGCCTGCAGTGTGTTAGAAGATGTAGGATAGGCCTGCAATGTGTTAGAAGAGGTAGGATAGGCCTGCAATTATGTTGGAAGAGGTAGTAGAGGCCTGCAATGTGTTAGGTGAGGTAGGATAGGCCTGCAATGTGTTGGAAAAGGTAGGATAGGCCTGCAATGTGTTGGAAGAGGTAGGATAGGCCTGCAATGTGTTAGAAGAGGTAGGATAGGCCTGCAATGTGTTAGAAGAGGTAGGATAGGCCTGCAATGTGTTAGAAGAGGTGGGATAGGCCTGCAATGTGTTAGAAGAGGTAGGATAGGCCTGCAATGTGTTGGAAGATGCCCTGCCCCAAGGAGCTGACAATCTATAGGCCGAGTAAGCAGACATTGGGTACCAGGACTTCCCGCGCTCTTACATCTCATAAGCAGCAGCAGGTCTTCATCTTACCCTATTAACTGCTGCAAGGGATTTCTCCAACATATTCCCGTCTCCTTTTTATCCATGACGGGATTCATTAATAGAGGGTCTTATGTAGTGTAGGGGTAGCCAACTCCAGTCCTCAAGGACCACCAACAGGTCAGGTTTTAAGGATATCCCTGCTTCAGCACAGGGGCTCAGTCAAAGACTGAGCTACAAATAGGGATATCCCAGCTTCAGCACAGCACAGGGGGCTCAAAGACTGAGCCACCGATCGAGCCCCCTGTGCTGAAGCAGAGATATCCTTTAAACCTGACCTGTTGGTGGCCCTTAAGGACTGGAGTTGGCCGCCCCTGGTTTAGGCCTCTCGGACTCCGGGGTCCTGCAGCAAATCGGAGGGATGGCGGCACTGGGCGTATTTGGGGCCCACCCATCTTTTTGTCTCCGTCACCTTCTCCCAGTTGCCAGGATGTTAAGCTCCTAACAAGTTTGGCACCCTCCTCGGAGAGCACGTTTAATCGGCTTACCCCAGCCCCCGGGTGCACGCAGAAACCAGGAGAACCGAGGGGTGAGCTCCAGTAATGAAACCTTCGGGGGTCCGGGAGGAAAGGTGGGCTCAGGCAGGGGTTGAAGTGCTTTTTAAAAGGTAGTGATACTTTGCTTAAATACAGGAGAGAAGCACAGTGGAAAAGTATATATTTATCCTTCAAAGATTGAAAGGAGAATGTTTTTTGTTGACAGATCTTTAAAGTGTAATTTAAGCTTGTTAAAGTAGTGGTACCGAGTACCTTATCAGGGTTACACTTCAGTCACTAGCAGAAGAGGTTATGTTTGTTTATCATTTAACTCGGGTGAGCAACAACCAGTCCTCAAGGGCTACCAACAGGTCAGGTTTTCAGGACATTCCTGCTTCAGCACAGGTGGCTCAATCCGTCCCTTCAGCACAGGTTGCTGAATCCGTCCCATCTTCAGCAAAGGTGGCTCAGTCGAAGACTGAGCCACCTTTGCTGAAGATGGGACGGATTGAGCAACCTGTGCTGAAGGGACGGATTGAGCCACCTGTGCTGAAGCAGGAATGTCCTGAAAATGTGACCCCTGAGTTCGCTCCTTTAAGCCCACATGGGAGTGGCACTGCCTGGAAGTTGTCCCCTTCTTGCCACGAGAAGTCGCTAGGATCCCGAGATTAACCCTCCAAGTTCCTGTCCCTCAGGCACCCGTTTTCACGCGTGCTCAGCGATGTGACGTGTTTTTATAGCGCACGTGCCTGGCATGATTTCAGGGCACCGTTAGCAGGTGTCAGGGCAGCTGACAAAGGCCTCCTTGGGGTTAGAAATAAAGACTGTTGAACCAGTTTCGTTAACTGTTGCACCTGCACCATAAACCTATATATTCAGTGCTGGATCACTCCGCCGGCTTCTCCATCTCCGAAGGGGACTCCCACTGCTTTGCAATCGCTCCCTGGCTTGTCTGGCAGCAAAAGAGGTGGTCATCTGTCCAGTGTGTGACTTGCAGCCGGGCGTACGCACCGCTCGGACCATGCTTATAAACTGCGTCAAGAATGTGTCCACTAGATAATTATCAAGAGACTCTTGCAGCATCTGAACTCGGGGCCTTTAAAGCAAAAACAGGTCCCTTTGACTGACTGAGTCCGGCCTCCGACACGACATATACGTGTGTGCTTTGTGAGAGCCGCCCGCTTGGCGATGTAGAAAGTTTTTTTTTTAAAGAAATAAAAGCGCGGTGTTTGTGCAGCGCGTGTAAGTGACACAGTTGGTGCATTTGGGCTTTGCTGAATGAGCTGTTGGAATTGATTGTACAGGGTCAGAGGGCTGGGGACGGCGTGTGCTGAGAGTTTGACAGTCCGCAGCTTGTCATTGTCGACGATGTATTTCTTACTGTTGCAATTGTTTGTTTTTTTTGTTTTTTTAATTCATAAACAAACCATAACCTTTTCGATGCCAGAAGAAACCATGAAACGAGGATTGCAAACCTTGCAAAGCATGTGACGTGCGTGAGAGTTTTCCACGCTGTTATAACTGCAGTGTGACTTGCTAATTGGAAGCATTTAATCTGAGTGAGAGTGGGCTAAAGGGTCACACTTGCTAAGCAGAGGTAAGCCAGGAGATATTTACAGCAGCCAGTTGACTTGATTGGGCCACAAGGCGTGCTCTGGTTTGGCACCGCTTTGTAAATATGACCACAAAAAGCTTATTTTACAGAGGAGACTGGAGGAAGCGGCCCACTAGTAATACTGACACTATCACAGATTATGTACAGTGCACTTTGCAGGACTAATTCCTGCTGTGAAGAACGTACAATGCGAACTCTGTCATGCATGGGACGATCAAGTGTCAATCCCAGCATGCACATGCACACGTGTATGTACACGCGTAATCTGAGCTCTGTCAGGCACGGGGCAATTGAAGAATTGGGTTTGAAAACCAAATTGACACTCAAACAAATCCTTGGTGTGCACACAGCGGCCTTCAGCGCTCCTCCCCAAAACACACACACACACACACATTGCGACTTTCAGCGCTCCTCCCCAACACACACACACACACACTGCGGCCTTCAGCGCTCCTCCCCAAAACACACACACACACACTGCGGCCTTCAGCGCTCCTCCCCAAAACACACACACACACTGCGGCCTTCAGCGCTCCTCCCAAAAACACACACACACACTGCAGCCTTCAGCGTTCCTCCCCAAAACACACACTGCGGCTTTCAGTGCTTCTCCCCAAAACACACACACAGGCTTTCAGCGCTCTTCCCGCAATGTGTGTGTTTTGGGATTTCAGCGCTCCTCCCCAAAACACACACACACACACCGCGGCCTTCAGCGCTCCTCCCCAAAACACACACATTGCGACTTTCAGCGCTCCTCCCCAACACACACACACTGCGGCCTTCAGCGCTCCTCCCCAAAACACACACATTGCGACTTTCAGCGCTCCTCCCCAACACACACACACTGCGGCCTTCAGCGCTCCTCCCCAAAACACACACACACTGCGGCCTTCAGCGCTCCTCCCCAAAACACACACACACACTGCAGCCTTCAGCGCTCCTCCCCAACACACACACACACACACACACTGCGGCCTTCAGCGTTCCTCCCCAAAACACACACACACACTGCAGCCTTCAGCGCTCCTCCCCAAAACACACACACACACTGCGGCCTTCAGCGCTCCTCCCCAAAACACACACACACTGCAGCCTTCAGCGTTCCTCCCCAAAACACACACACACACTGCAGCCTTCAGCGCTCCTCCCCAAAACACACACACACACTGCGGCCTTCAGCGCTCCTCCCCAAAACACACACTGCGGCTTTCAGTGCTTCTCCCCAAAACACACACACAGGCTTTCAGCGCTCCTCCCGCAATGTGTGTGTTTTGGGATTTCAGCGCTCCTCCCCAAAACACACACACACCGCGGCCTTCAGCGCTCCTCCCCAAAACACACACATTGCGACTTTCAGCGCTCCTCCCCAACACACACACACTGCGGCCTTCAGCGCTCCTCCCCAAAACACACACACACTGCGGCCTTCAGCGCTCCTCCCCAAAACACACACACACACACACACACACACTGCGGCCTTCAGCGCTCCTCCCCAAAACACACACACACACACTGCAGCCTTCAGCGCTCCTCCCCAACACACACACACACACACACTGCGGCCTTCAGCGTTCCTCCCCAAAACACACACACACACTGCAGCCTTCAGCGCTGCTCCCCAATACACACACACACTGCGGCCTTCAGCGCTCCTCCCCAAAACACACACACACTGCAGCCTTCAGCGTTCCTCCCCAAAACACACACACACACTGCAGCCTTCAGCGCTCCTCCCCAAAACACACACACACAGACACACACACACACACTGCGACTTTCAGCGCTCCTTCCCAAAACACACACGTACTTATGTACGTGTGTGTGTGTGCGCGCATATACACACACACGCATGCGCTCCTCCCCAGCCAGCCTGTGCGCACACTGCATCCAGTTTATCCTGTGGTGACCTTCACTCCCCCCCGCCCCCCCCCCCCCCCCCCCAGCCTCCCAGCTCTAGTTTAACTTACGCAGGCACTGACCTTTGCTATGGGAACAGCAGAGAAACACACACACAGGCTGGCTATACTCCCTGCACTGTGCTGGATAGTGTTACAGGAGGTCAGCGCCTGACACTCTGCAGGAACCCATGGATTATTTACAATCTGTGTGTGTTACTTGGGCAGAGGGCCCATACACACCGTCCCGGCACCATTACTTGCTATTGTGTTTTGGGGTAGTGAAGGTGTTGTGGATTTTTTGCCACAATATGGTATAAACCTAGACAAGTAGCTAAAGGTTGTGGGGTTTATTCTGCAACTACACACCTCCACGCTCCCCTCATCTTCATCAAAAGCCTGGGGTTCGCTGTGCACTGCAATAGCAGCACTAATATGAAGAGAAGTCTGTATATACCGTGTTATTAGCTGGGGGCTTTTAAATATAGGAATATCTCTCTAAATATGTTGGTGTGTGTGTGTGTGTGTGTATAGTATATATAATTAATATAATATTCAGAAACTGCAATAAAAACCTTTTGTAAAGGGATTGTTGGTTTACACATAGGGAAGGATGTGGTGATTCAAATGCTGTAGTGATCAAAACAATGTCCCCTTTTTTAAGAGTTCCTGAAAAAAATAATAAAATATATATCTATATTTCTGCAAAATGAGAACTTTGCATTGGCTTTCACAATGAAGCGTGCCGTGATGATGAAATAAGGGCGCGTATGTGAAGGGGTTAAGATTTGTTCCGTATCTGATCTTTACATGATTTAAAAATAGCCCAGTTACGCCGTGCAGGAAACGCGGCTGTAACCGTTCGGAAGCATCAGTGTTTCAATAAGGTCGTCTGCATTCGTTCTCGCCTGCAGGAAACGGCAGCAACGTCACCTTGTGAAAGGTGTGCAGAGCGCGGTGGCAGCGCAGCGCACAGAAGGAGCCGTTCATATACGCTTTAAATACCCCCACCCCCCTTTTTTTTATTATTGCTTTCTGTAAAGTGCGATTTGGTTTCTGCCAAAGTTACAAGCCTAGCAAACACGATGAGCCCCGTCTCAGTGATGTAAATAGATATTTTGACTCGTCCAAACGTGGCAATTCCTGAAAGCATTTTGTTTGATAAAAGCGTCAACCTGGCATACAGTGGTCGTGCCGCCTAAAAATAATTGCTGCTGCTGCCAGTCTGTGCGGGGCCCTGGCAGTCCGAGGGTTACATTCTTACCACCGTTTCGTACATGGAGCGTGAGACTGAGAATCCCCCGAGCGTGTGGATCTGTCGCCTTCACATCCGCAATGTTTTTGCCAACAGTCAAACAGCCCTGTGTCCATATTTCAGCTTTATTTGTTTGTACGGGGTGGGTTCTGGGCTTTCTGAAATGTCGGTTCAGCGCAGCAAACCGTTGTCACCTGGGAAATGAATTGGCTTTGCGCTGACCTGCGGGTACACTATCGTTGTACGCTAATTATCTTTCTAATTCCATTTGGCTATTTATTTTCCAAATGATAATTTGCTTGCGGTGAATCACAATGAGAAAAGTAAACATCCGTGACAAGTGTGCTAATGGACGGGCTCCGCGTGTGCACATCGCACTGCACCTGCGCTCGGTGTTCTGTAAACACCAGCGCCAATTGTACACACAAGGTTGTGATTCCCATGGATAGCGCCCGATAGAGCATAGGTGTACAACTCCACTCCTCAAGGGCCACCAACAGGTCAGTGTTTAAGGATATCCCTGCTTCAGCACAGGTGGCTCAAAGGCTGCATAACCTGTGCTGAAGCAGGGATATCCTGAAAACCTGACCTGTTTGGTGGCCCTTGAGGACTGGAGTTGCACAGCCCTGCGATACTCTTTGATAGCAGAATTCCTGATGTTCATATAGCCCCGGCAGAGACTCCTCGTCCTGCCGGGAAGGAGGACGACTCCTCGTGGGTATTGCACTGGGATGGGACGTGCAGGAGAAGCAGACCTGGCAAAGGTCTGTGTGCTGGGGTCACATTCAGTGCATTGAAGTGAATAGAGATACTCTCTCTGCATTATGCAGGTTGCTGGAAGGGTGTTGAGATACCATGTTTCCCTTTAATGCACATTGCAACTTCTATAATGGGAGACACATCTCTCCTGCTTTATAGTCCACTAGCTGAGAGACCCGGCGTTGCCCGGGATATAATTTTGGGGGGGCGTACGACAGGGTTAGGCTTCCCCCCCCCCCCCTTGACAGCTAGGTGGGTGACTGAGTTGACTGAGTGTGTGGGTGACTGGGTGGGTGTGTGACACTTGACTGAGTGGGTGGGTGACTGAGTGGGTGGGTGACTTTGGGTCGGTTTGACTTTGGGTCGGTGGGTGGGTGACTTTGGGTCGGTGGGTGGGTGACTTTGGGTCGGTTTGACTTTGGGTCGGTGGGTGTGTGACTTTGGGTCGGTGGGTGTGTGACTTTGGGTCGGTGGGTGGGTGACTTTGGGTCGGTTTGACTTTGGGTCAGTGGGTGGGTGACTTTGGGTCAGTGGGTGACTTTGGGTCGGTGGTTGGGTGGGTGAGTTGGGTCGGTGGGTGGGTGAGTGGGAGACTGACTGGGTGGGTGAGTGGGAGACTGACTGGGTGGGTGAGTGGGAGACTGACTGGGTGGGTGAATGGGTGACTGGGTGGGTGAATGGGTGACTGGGTGGGTGAGTGACTGACTGGGTGGGTGAGTGGGTGACTGGGTGGGTGAGTGGGTGACTGACTGGGTGGGTGAGTGGGTGACTGACTGGGTGGGTGAGTGGGTGACTGACTGGGTGGGTGAGTGGGTGACTGACTGGGTGGGTGAGTGGGTGACTGACTGGGTGGGTGAGTGGGTGAGTGGGTGACTGACTGACTGAATGGGTGGGTGACTGGGTGACTGACTGAATGGGTGACTGACTGAATGGGTGACTGGGTGACTGAATGGGTGGGTAACTGAGTGGGTGACTGAGTGGGTGGGTGACTGAGTGGGTGGGTGACTGGGTGAAAGTGGGTGACTGGGTGAAAGTGACTGGGTGGGTGACTGGGTGGGTGTGTGGGTGGGTGACTGAGTGGGTGACTGAGTGAGTGGGTGACTGAGTGAGTGGGTGACTGAGTGGGTGGGTGACTGAGTGGGTGGGTGGGTGACTGGGTGAAAGTGGGTGACTGGGTGAAAGTGACTGGGTGGGTGACTGGGTGGGTGTGTGGGTGACTGAGTGGGTGACTGGGTGGGTGTGTGGGTGGGTGACTGAGTGAGTGGGTGGGTGACTGAGTGAGTGGGTGGGTGACTGAGTGGGTGGGTGACTGAGTGAGTGGGTGGGTGACTAAGTGATGTTTTGGGTGACTAAGTGAGTGGGTGGGTGGGTTACTGAGTGGGTGGGTGACTGAGTGGGTGGGTGACTGAGTGGGTGGGTGACTGAGTGAGTGACTGAGTGGGTGACTGAGTGAGTGACTGAGTGGGTGACTGAGTGGGTGAAAGTGACTGGGTGGGTGTGTGGGTGACTGGGTGACAGTGCGTGGGTGGGAGACGGTGTGTGACTTACCTTGACCCCGTGGCATCTGGCTGGGGCAGGAGGTGAGTTCGGGAAGCTGGGGGGGGGCAAGAGTGGCAGGTGTCCCGCGCCGCGCTTCCCCTCTCCGGTAGCGTCACACGTGATGGGGAGTCCCGCGCCGCGCTTCCCCTCTCCGGTAGCGGCGCACGTGAGGGGGAGTCCCGCGCCGCGCTTCCCCTCTCCGGTAGCGGCGCACGTGAGGGGGAGTCCCGCGCCGCGCTTCCCCTCTCCGGTAGCGGCGCACGTGATGGGGAGTCCCGCGCCGCTTCCCCTCTCCGGTAGCGGCGCGCGTGATGGGGAGTCCCGCGCCGCTTCCCCTCTCCAGTAGCGGCGCACGTGATGGGGAGTCCCGCGACGCTTCCCCTCTCCGGTATCGGCGCACGTGATGGGGAGTCCCGCGCCGCTTCCCCTCTCCGGTAGCGGCGCACGTGAGGGGGAGAGCAGGAGGGCCGCGCCGTGAGGGGGGAAGAGCCTGGAGTTTGCTGCTGAGCAGCAGGGCCGCGCTTCCTCCGCGGCGCACGGTGAGGGTGATGGTGCGGCTGGGGATGTTGCGGAGCGTGGGGATTTGGGTGAGGTGGGGAGGGGGGAGAGAGTGAGGGGCACCGGGAGAGTGAGGGGCACCGGGAGAGGAGGGGCACCGGGAGAGGAGGGGGGGGGGTGGAAGGTGAGCTGCGGTCCAACTGACGGGGGAGAGTGTGTGTCCCTGTGTGTGTGTGTCCCTGTGTGTGTGTGTCCCTGTGTGTCCCTGTGTGTCCTTTGGCCCGTCACTCCGCCTCAGGCCAATGAGAGGTGTGCGGGGGCGGACCAAGGGACCAATGAGATTTCCCCTAGGGACACCGGACATCCAGGCAGGCAGGCTGGCATGCATGCATGCAGGCAGGCAGGCAAACATACAGTGCTTTCACTAATATAGTATAAGATGCGGGCGCTATGGAAAATAATCTTTCCTGCCATTCAGTTGTTTTTGTTACTTATTGATATTTTACCTTTTTAATGTAATTTTCTAATGTTGTCATTCCTTTAACATATTTTTAGAGCTGGTTTAAATTTTTTATATATATATATAGTCTCCATGTTCTTTCTCTGAACATTTCCCTCGCACATCCCTGTCCTCGGTTCCCCCAATGCTTTTATTGCACATGATCTCACGGCACACGCGTGTGTTTCCCGTGGTCTGTTGGCGTAACTCACTCGCCCCTGTTTTGGGTTTTGTTTTTCCGGGGTGTCGCAGCTCCTGGGTTACGCAGAGAAACCTGTGAACCTGCAGATGTTTATCGGCACGGCCGACGACCGTTACCTGCGGCCTCACGCCTTCTACCAGGTACACCGCATCACCGGCAAAACCGTCGCCACCGCCAGCCAAGAGATTATCATAACCAGCACCAAAGTCCTGGAGATTCCGCTGCTGCCAGAAAATAACATGTGTGCCAGGTATGTCCCGGGGGGCCCCGCAAGAAAAGGGCAGGGGGGCCCCGCAAGAAAAGGGCAGGGGGGCCCCGCAAGAAAAGGGCAGGGGGGCCCCGCAAGAAAAGGGCAGGGGGGCCTCTTTGTTCTGTAAGGAAATGTGTAGCTTTATGGAGTTGTTTACCCTGATACTGATCTGAATGTGTATACTTGCTGCATTTTCAAACTGTATGCCATTTTTTAATGAGTTTTAATGTATTAAGCTTCCTATAAGCAACTATTTAGGCAGCCGCATCACTTCCTCTTTAAAAATAGGCGGCCATATTGCGTGCCCCGGGAAGCAGGGTCTTCACCGATCCATCGGCAGCTTAGAGAATGGCATTGCTGTAAATGTGTGGAACGGCGGCGGTGATCAAAACAGAAACCGGAAATGCCGCTTAAAAGCGGCCATCCCGCCAGGCTTGTACATCCTTTTTTGTTACAGGGTTAAAAGTGGCGGGTCCTCAGCAGCTGCACTGACCTGGGGATCCCCTGGCTCCAGAGCGATTTACTGGGCAAGTTTTCGCTATCCTTGCTTGGGATTTAAATGGTTGTCCAATAGGAGACGCCTCAGAGGACCCCGTAATAATAAATAAAACGTAAATAACAGCCAGACAGAGGCCACCGCTTTAGCGGGGAAAATGAAAACAGAATCGTTAGTCAGAAGAGGAGACATGTTTAATTAAGGCGGTTTTTCTACTTGTAACCGACATGTACATGCGCAAAAGGGGATTGTAAGAGACTCGGCGTCTGATGCTACACTGCCCCCTCGTCGCAGCTTGTGGCAGAACTGATCATGTGACTATTTGGGAGGATAGACCTGATCGATCTAGTGATCAGAGAGCGGTGCTATCCTTCCGCCAGCCCCCGGATTTAGCGGGGCTTCATGCTGCACTTGGTGTGTTACAGCATCGACTGCGCTGGCATCCTCAAGCTGCGGAATTCGGACATCGAGCTGCGAAAGGGCGAGACGGACATCGGCCGGAAAAATACCCGCGTGCGCCTGGTGTTCCGGGTACACATACCCCAGCCCAGCGGGAAGGTCCTGTCACTGCAAACTGCTTCCATCCCCATCGAATGCTGTGAGTATTAGCATCATGTCGCCCCGGGTCCCAGCATGCAGGTTATATCAGGCCGCGGGCAACCAACAGGTGAGGCTTTCAGGATATCCCAGCTTCAGCACAGGTGGCTCTGTTATCGACTGCACCACCTGTTCTGAAGCAGGGCTATCCTGACAACCTCACCTGTTGGTGGCTCCTGAGGACTGGAGTTGGCCTCTCCTCAGGTATATCAACAAGAAAAAAGCCTTGCTGTATTTTTTTAATTAGGTAAATATTCTTTGCCCCTCCTCCTGTGGGTGGCACAGTGCCCCCCTCCTCCTGTGCGTGGCACAGTGCCCCCCTCCTCCTGTGGGTGGCACAGTGCCCCCTCCTCCTGTGGGCGGCGTGGTGCCCCCTCTCTTGTGGGTGTCGCGGTGTCCCCTCCTGTGGGAGGCGTGGTGCCCCCCCTCATGTGGGTGGCGCGGTGTCCCCTCCTCCTGTGGGAGGCGTGGTGCCCCCCCTCCTGTGGGTGGCGCGGTGTCCCCTCCTCCTGTGGGTGGCACAGTGCCCCCCTCTTCCTGTGGGAGGCACAGTGCCCCCTCCTCCTGTGGGTGGCACAGTGCCCCCCTCTTCCTGTGGGAGGCGTGGTGCCCCCCCCTCCTCCTGTGGGCTGTGCGGTATCCCCCCCTCCACATCTTTCTGTGGATGGCACTTTGCTGTTGGAAAGCATAGTGCAGTGCTGTGCTCTGCATGATTTATTTACTACACCAGTACAATGCTTTGTAGATGATTACACTATATAAATAAAACATACGTGCACCCATGCTGCATTATAATCAGGGAGGCAGCACCTTTTTGTGCTTGTATTATTAATAGCTGGGAAAGTTCGTGACTGAAATACGTCTTACTCTGACAGGAACGACAAATTGCTGAGAGATTTGGGGATTATTCTCCCGGCTTGCAGACACATTACAGGAACATCCCGTATAGATTTCTCCGCGTTACTTGGCTGGCTGTGAAATGAATGTATGCACAGAGCGCATGTGCTGTATCGCCTGCGCAGTCATCACGAAGAGTGCGCTCCCTTCGTGCACATTAAGGCTGGATTCCAGCCTGGGCGCATTAACCCTTTGCATGCTATTCCATAAATCCCTCTTGAGTTGGAGGACCCCGTACAGCCCACTCCAGTGAATGGGACATCATCTGCCCGTGCCACACCGGGCGTCCAATAGAGTAGCACTACTTACTGAATGTGGCCCAATATCTGTTCAACATGTAAGCTGAGCCCTGGAGTGCCCTGCTAAATACAAAGGAGGCAAACAGTTAATGGGTTACCTGTATATAGTACCAGTATATAGTGTATATTGTGCAACCTGTCGTGCCCTACAGTTTTTCTGCTACGGTAGATGTTGAGAAACACTATATACGTTTTACAGATGCAGAGCAGGAGAAACTCTTCATATTGTATCAGTCGTTGCACAATACACTATGACGTGATATTGCCAAATCAGCAAAACCGCACGCGCACTCCTACTCATTCACACCGCCTGATCCGCACGCGCACTCCTACTCATTCACACCGCCCGATCCGCACGCGCACTCCTACTCTCATTCACACCGCCCGATCCGCACGCGCACTCCTACTCTCATTCACACCGCCCGATCCGCACGCGCACTGCTACTCTCATTCACACCGCCCGATCCGCACGCGCACTCCTACTCTCATTCACACCGCCTGATCCGCACGCGCACTCCTACTCTCATTCACACCGCCCGATCCGCACGCGCACTCCTACTCTCATTCACACCGCCCGATCCGCACGCGCACTCCTACTCATTCACACCGCCTGATCCGCACGCGCACTCCTACTCTCATTCACACCGCCTGATCCGCACGCGCACTCCTACTCTCATTCACACCGCCTGATCCGCACGCGCACTCCTACTCTCATTCACACCGCCCGATCCGCACGCGCACTCCTACTCTCATTCACACCGCCCGATCCGCACGCGCACTCCTACTCTCATTCACATCGCCTGATCCGCACGCGCACTCCTACTCTCATTCACACCGCCCGATCCGCACGCGCACTCCTACTCTCATTCACACCGCCCGATCCGCACGCGCACTCCTACTCTCATTCACATCGCCCGATCCGCACGCGCACTCCTACTCTCATTCACATCGCCCGATCCGCACGCGCACTCCTACTCATTCACACCGCCCGATCCGCACGCGCACTCCTACTCTCATTCACATCGCCCGATCCGCACGCGCACTCCTACTCTCATTCACATCGCCCGATCCGCACGCGCACTCCTACTCTCATTCACATCGCCCGATCCGCACGCGCACTCCTACTCTCATTCACATCGCCCGATCCGCACGCGCACTCCTACTCTCATTCACATCGCCCGATCCGCACGCGCACTCCTACTCTCATTCACACCGCCCGATCCGCACGCGCACTCCTACTCATTCACACCGCCTGATCCGCACGCGCACTCCTACTCTCATTCACACCGCCCGATCCGCACGCGCACTCCTACTCTCATTCACACCGCCTGATCCGCACGCGCACTCCTACTCATTCACACCGCCCGATCCGCACGCGCACTCCTACTCTCATTCACACCGCCCGATCCGCACGCGCACTCCTACTCTCATTCACACCGCCTGATCCGCACGCGCACTCCTACTCTCATTCACATCGCCTGATCCGCACGCGCACTCCTACTCTCATTCACACCGCCCGATCCGCACGCGCACTCCTACTCATTCACACCGCCCGATCCGCACGCGCACTCCTACTCATTCACACCGCCCGATCCGCACGCGCACTCCTACTCTCATTCACACCGCCTGATCCGCACGCGCACTCCTACTCTCATTCACATCGCCTGATCCGCACGCGCACTCCTACTCTCATTCACACCGCCCGATCCGCACGCGCACTCCTACTCATTCACACCGCCCGATCCGCACGCGCACTCCTACTCATTCACATCGCCCGATCCGCACGCGCACTCCTACTCTCATTCACATCGCCCGATCCGCACGCGCACTCCTACTCATTCACACCGCCTGATCCGCACGCGCACTCCTACTCATTCACACCGCCCGATCCGCACGCGCACTCCTACTCTCATTCACACCGCCCGATCCGCACGCGCACTCCTACTCTCATTCACATCGCCCGATCCGCACGCGCACTCCTACTCATTCACACCGCCTGATCCGCACGCGCACTCCTACTCATTCACATCGCCCGATCCGCACGCGCACTCCTACTCTCATTCACACCGCCCGATCCGCACGCGCACTCCTACTCATTCACACCGCCTGATCCGCACGCGCACTCCTACTCATACACATCGCCCGATCCGCACGCGCACTCCTACTCTCATTCACACCGCCCGATCCGCACGCGCACTCCTACTCATTCACACCGCCCGATCCGCACGCGCACTCCTACTCTCATTCACATCGCCCGATCCGCACGCGCACTCCTACTCTCATTCACATCGCCCGATCCGCACGCGCACTCCTACTCTCATTCACACCGCCTGATCCGCACGTGCACTCCTACTCATTCACACCGCCCGATCCGCACGCGCACTCCTACTCATTCACACCGCCCGATCCGCACGCGCACTCCTACTCTCATTCACACCGCCCGATCCGCACGCGCACTCCTACTCTCATTCACATCGCCCGATCCGCACGCGCACTCCTACTCTCATTCACACCGCCCGATCCGCACGCGCACTCCTACTCATTCACACCGCCCGATCCGCACGCGCACTCCTACTCTCATTCACACCGCCCGATCCGCACGTGCACTCCTACTCATTCACACCGCCCGATCCGCACGCGCACTCCTACTCATTCACACCGCCCGATCCGCACGCGCACTCCTACTCTCATTCACACCGCCCGATCCGCACGCGCACTCCTACTCTCATTCACATCGCCCGATCCGCACGCGCACTCCTACTCTCATTCACACCGCCCGATCCGCACGCGCACTCCTACTCATTCACACCGCCCGATCCGCACGCGCACTCCTACTCTCATTCACACCGCCTGATCCGCACGCGCACTCCTACTCTCATTCACATCGCCCGATCCGCACGCGCACTCCTACTCTCATTCACACCGCCTGATCCGCACGCGCACTCCTACACTCATTCACACCGCCCGATCCGCACGCGCACTCCTACTCTCATTCACACCGCCCGATCCGCACGCGCACTCCTACTCTCATTCACACCGCCCGATCCGCACGCGCACTCCTACTCTCATTCACACCGCCCGATCCGCACGCGCACTCCTACTCTCATTCACACCGCCTGATCCGCACGCGCACTCCTACTCTCATTCACACAGCCTGATCCGCACGCGCACTCCTACTCTCATTCACATCGCCCGATCCGCACGCGCACTCCTACTCTCATTCACATCGCCCGATCCGCACGCGCACTCCTACTCTCATTCACATCGCCTGATCCGCACGCGCACTCCTACTCTCATTCACACCGCCCGATCCGCACGCGCACTCCTACTCTCATTCACATCGCCCGATCCGCACGCGCACTCCTACTCTCATTCACACCGCCCGATCCGCACGCGCACTCCTACTCATTCACATCGCCCGATCCGCACGCGCACTCCTACTCTCATTCACACCGCCTGATCCGCACGCGCACTCCTACTCTCATTCACATCGCCCGATCCGCACGCGCACTCCTACTCTCATTCACATCGCCTGATCCGCACGCGCACTCCTACTCTCATTCACACCGCCCGATCCGCACGCGCACTCCTACTCATTCACACCGCCCGATCCGCACGCGCACTCCTACTCTCATTCACACCGCCTGATCCGCACGCGCACTCCTACTCTCATTCACACCGCCCGATCCGCACGCGCACTCCTACTCATTCACATCGCCCGATCCGCACGCGCACTCCTACTCTCATTCACATAGCCCGATCCGCACGCGCACTCCTACTCTCATTCACACCGCCCGATCCGCACGCGCACTCCTACTCTCATTCACATCGCCCGATCCGCACGCGCACTCCTACTCTCATTCACACCGCCCGATCCGCACGCGCACTCCTACTCTCATTCACATCGCCCGATCCGCACGCGCACTCCTACTCTCATTCACACCGCCCGATCCGCACGCGCACTCCTACTCTCATTCACACCGCCCGATCCGCACGCGCACTCCTACTCTCATTCACACCGCCCGATCCGCACGCGCACTCCTACTCATTCACATCGCCCGATCCGCACGCGCACTCCTACTCATTCACATCGCCCGATCCGCACGCGCACTCCTACTCTCATTCACATCGCCCGATCCGCACGCGCACTCCTACTCTCATTCACACCGCCCGATCCGCACGCGCACTCCTACTCATTCACATCGCCCGATCCGCACGCGCACTCCTACTCATTCACACCGCCCGATCCGCACGCGCACTCCTACTCTCATTCACATCGCCCGATCCGCACGCGCACTCCTACACTCATTCACACCGCCCGATCCGCACGCGCACTCCTACTCATTCACACCGCCCGATCCGCACGCGCACTCCTACTCTCATTCACACCGCCTGATCCGCACGCGCACTCCTACTCTCATTCACACCGCACGATCCGCACGCGCACTCCTACTCTCATTCACATCGCCCGATCCGCACGCGCACTCCTACTCATTCACACCGCCCGATCCGCACGCGCACTCCTACTCATTCACACCGCCCGATCCGCACGCGCACTCCTACTCTCATTCACACCGCCCGATCCGCACGCGCACTCCTACTCTCATTCACATCGCCCGATCCGCACGCGCACTCCTACTCTCATTCACACCGCCCGATCCGCACGCGCACTCCTACTCATTCACACCGCCCGATCCGCACGCGCACTCCTACTCTCATTCACACCGCCTGATCCGCACGCGCACTCCTACTCTCATTCACATCGCCCGATCCGCACGCGCACTCCTACTCTCATTCACACCGCCTGATCCGCACGCGCACTCCTACACTCATTCACACCGCCCGATCCGCACGCGCACTCCTACTCTCATTCACACCGCCCGATCCGCACGCGCACTCCTACTCTCATTCACACCGCCCGATCCGCACGCGCACTCCTACTCTCATTCACACCGCCCGATCCGCACGCGCACTCCTACTCTCATTCACACCGCCTGATCCGCACGCGCACTCCTACTCTCATTCACATCGCCCGATCCGCACGCGCACTCCTACTCTCATTCACATCGCCTGATCCGCACACGCACTCCTACTCTCATTCACATCGCCCGATCCGCACGCGCACTCCTACTCTCATTCACACCGCCCGATCCGCACGCGCACTCCTACTCTCATTCACATCGCCCGATCCGCACGCGCACTCCTACTCTCATTCACATCGCCCGATCCGCACGCGCACTCCTACTCTCATTCACACCGCCCGATCCGCACGCGCACTCCTACTCATTCACACCGCCTGATCCGCACGCGCACTCCTACTCATACACATCGCCCGATCCGCACGCGCACTCCTACTCTCATTCACACCGCCCGATCCGCACGCGCACTCCTACTCATTCACACCGCCCGATCCGCACGCGCACTCCTACTCTCATTCACACCGCCTGATCCGCACGCGCACTCCTACTCTCATTCACATCGCCCGATCCGCACGCGCACTCCTACTCTCATTCACATCGCCTGATCCGCACACGCACTCCTACTCTCATTCACATCGCCCGATCCGCACGCGCACTCCTACTCTCATTCACACCGCCCGATCCGCACGCGCACTCCTACTCTCATTCACATCGCCCGATCCGCACGCGCACTCCTACTCTCATTCACATCGCCCGATCCGCACGCGCACTCCTACTCTCATTCACACCGCCCGATCCGCACGCGCACTCCTACTCATTCACACCGCCCGATCCGCACGCGCACTCCTACTCTCATTCACACCGCCTGATCCGCACGCGCACTCCTACTCTCATTCACACCGCCTGATCCGCACGCGCACTCCTACTCTCATTCACACCGCCTGATCCGCACGCGCACTCCTACTCTCATTCACATCGCCCGATCCGCACGCGCACTCCTACTCTCATTCACACCGCCTGATCCGCACGCGCACTCCTACTCTCATTCACACCGCCCGATCCGCACGCGCACTCCTACTCTCATTCACACCGCCCGATCCGCACGCGCACTCCTACTCATTCACATCGCCCGATCCGCACGCGCACTCCTACTCATTCACATCGCCCGATCCGCACGCGCACTCCTACTCTCATTCACACCGCCCGATCCGCACGCGCACTCCTACTCATTCACATCGCCCGATCCGCACGCGCACTCCTACTCATTCACATCGCCCGATCCGCACGCGCACTCCTACTCTCATTCACATCGCCCCCGCACGCGCACTCCTACTCTCATTCACATCGCCCGATCCGCACGCGCACTCCTACTCTCATTCACATCGCCCGATCCGCACGCGCACTCCTACTCTCATTCACACCGCCCGATCCGCACGCGCACTCCTACTCTCATTCACACCGCCCGATCCGCACGCGCACTCCTACTCATTCACACCGCCCGATCCGCACGCGCACTCCTACTCTCATTCACATCGCCTGATCCGCACGCGCACTCCTACTCTCATTCACATCGCCCGATCCGCACGCGCACTCCTACTCATTCACATCGCCCGATCCGCACGCGCACTCCTACTCTCATTCACACTGCCCGATCCGCACGCGCACTCCTACTCTCATTCACACCGCCCGATCCGCACGCGCACTCCTACTCTCATTCACATCGCCCGATCCGCACGCGCACTCCTACTCATTCACACCGCCTGATCCGCACGCGCACTCCTACTCTCATTCACACCGCCCGATCCGCACGCGCACTCCTACTCATTCACACCGCCCGATCCGCACGCGCACTCCTACTCTCATTCACACCGCCTGATCCGCACGCGCACTCCTACTCTCATTCACACCGCCCGATCCGCACGCGCACTCCTACTCTCATTCACACCGCCCGATCCGCACGCGCACTCCTACTCATTCACATCGCCTGATCCGCACGCGCACTCCTACTCTCATTCACACCGCCCGATCCGCACGCGCACTCCTACTCTCATTCACACCGCCCGATCCGCACGCGCACTCCTACTCTCATTCACACCGCCTGATCCGCACGCGCACTCCTACTCTCATTCACACCGCCCGATCCGCACGCGCACTCCTACTCTCATTCACACCGCCCGATCCGCACGCGCACTCCTACTCTCATTCACATCGCCCGATCCGCACGCGCACTCCTACTCTCATTCACACCGCCCGATCCGCACGCGCACTCCTACTCATTCACATCGCCCGATCCGCACGCGCACTCCTACTCATTCACATCGCCCGATCCGCACGCGCACTCCTACTCATTCACACCGCCCGATCCGCACGCGCACTCCTACTCTCATTCACACCGCCCGATCCGCACGCGCACTCCTACTCTCATTCACATCGCCCGATCCGCACGCGCACTCCTACTCTCATTCACACCGCCCGATCCGCACGCGCACTCCTACTCATTCACACCGCCCGATCCGCACGCGCACTCCTACTCTCATTCACACCGCCCGATCCGCACGCGCACTCCTACTCTCATTCACACCGCCCGATCCGCACGCGCACTCCTACTCATTCACACCGCCCGATCCGCACGCGCACTCCTACTCTCATTCACACCGCCCGATCCGCACGCGCACTCCTACTCTCATTCACATCGCCCGATCCGCACGCGCACTCCTACTCATTCACACCGCCCGATCCGCACGCGCACTCCTACTCTCATTCACACCGCCCGATCCGCACGCGCACTCCTACTCTCATTCACATCGCCCGATCCGCACGCGCACTCCTACTCTCATTCACACCGCCCGATCCGCACGCGCACTCCTACTCTCATTCACACCGCCCGATCCGCACGCGCACTCCTACTCTCATTCACACCGCCCGATCCGCACGCGCACTCCTACTCATTCACACCGCCCGATCCGCACGCGCACTCCTACTCATTCACATCGCCCGATCCGCACGCGCACTCCTACTCATTCACACCGCCCGATCCGCACGCGCACTCCTACTCTCATTCACATAGCCCGATCCGCACGCGCACTCCTACTCATTCACATCGCCCGATCCGCACGCGCACTCCTACTCATTCACATCGCCCGATCCGCACGCGCACTCCTACTCATTCACACCGCCCGATCCGCACGCGCACTCCTACTCATTCACATCGCCCGATCCGCACGCGCACTCCTACACTCATTCACACCGCCCGATCCGCACGCGCACTCCTACTCTCATTCACATCGCCCGATCCGCACGCGCACTCCTACTCATTCACATCGCCCGATCCGCACGCGCACTCCTACTCATTCACACCGCCCGATCCGCACACGCACTCCTACTCTCATTCACACCGCCTGATCCGCACGCGCACTCCTACTCATTCACACCGCCCGATCCGCACGCGCACTCCTACTCTCATTCACATCGCCCGATCCGCACGCGCACTCCTACTCTCATTCACATCGCCCGATCCGCACGCGCACTCCTACTCATTCACATCGCCCGATCCGCACGCGCACTCCTACTCATTCACACCGCCCGATCCGCACGCGCACTCCTACTCTCATTCACATCGCCCGATCCGCACGCGCACTCCTACTCTCATTCACACCGCCCGATCTGCACGCGCACTCCTACTCTCATTCACACCGCCTGATCCGCACGCGCACTCCTACTCTCATTCACATCGCCCGATCCGCACGCGCACTCCTACTCATTCACACCGCCCGATCCGCACGCGCACTCCTACTCTCATTCACATCGCCCGATCCGCACGCGCACTCCTACTCTCATTCACATCGCCCGATCCGCACGCGCACTCCTACTCTCATTCACACCGCCCGATCCGCACGCGCACTCCTACTCTCATTCACACCGCCCGATCCGCACGCGCACTCCTACTCATTCACACCGCCCGATCCGCACGCGCACTCCTACTCTCATTCACACCGCCCGATCCGCACGCGCACTCCTACTCATTCACACCGCCCGATCCGCACGCGCACTCCTACTCTCATTCACATCGCCCGATCCGCACGCGCACTCCTACTCATTCACATCGCCCGATCCGCACGCGCACTCCTACTCTCATTCACATCGCCTGATCCGCACGCGCACTCCTACTCTCATTCACATCGCCCGATCCGCACGCGCACTCCTACTCTCATTCACACCGCCCGATCCGCACGCGCACTCCTACTCTCATTCACACCGCCCGATCCGCACGCGCACTCCTACTCTCATTCACATCGCCCGATCCGCACGCGCACTCCTACTCTCATTCACATCGCCTGATCCGCACGCGCACTCCTACTCTCATTCACTACCCTGATCCTGTCATTCCTTTCCCCAATACCAGCCCAGCGCTCCGCCCAGGAGTTACCCCAAGTGGAGAAATATACAGCGAACAGCTGCTCGGTGACTGGAGGGCCCGATCTGGTGATCACCGGATCGAACTTCCTTCCCGAATCCAAAGTGATCTTCCTAGAGAAAGGACAAGGTAAGATGGAAGCCATGTGATACCCGCTCCTTGTTATATGCGGCACATAAATCAAAGGCTTTCAATCTGTTTACGTTTTCCGTGCGCGACTGCAGGCATCTGAGCCTTAAAGGGAAAACATTGTATAGAAAGCACACACTTTATTCCGTTATCCCTCCTGTTGTGCGTTTTCTGTGGGTCACGTGTGTTGTGTTGACACAACAAACCCAGCATTTGAGCCTCACTGTCTCATTGCCGAGCGCTCCGGTAAATCGACTCTCGACGAGCGTACGAGTAGAGAGAAGAAGGTGGGTGCTGGCACAGGAAGTAGCCACGGGGATAACTTCATTAAAGACACTGGTGCTTTCTCTTTCTGACATTACATATCACTACGCAGGAGGAGTCCGTGGTTATAATGTGATCTGTGTTTTATAATGAAGGCCTTGAAGTCGTCTCACTGGGCTAATATTGGTGTATTTGTGGCACTAGTCTAACGAAATCTCCGGAACCAGGAGCCCGGCACCCGGCACCGGAGTGTGAAAAGCTGCACATAAATCCTGATGATGTCCCTGGCTCCTGCGGCCGTGTGCACGTCCTCTCCTACTTCCTTTGTTTTCCCTTTCTGTATTTACTTTCTTTTTGCTTCTACTAAACTCGCCTTTCCAGTGCGGCTGGTTTTATTGTTGTACATAGAATAAGCGGGCGGCAGTTCTGCAAAACGCGAAGGGTTGTGTTTTGGTTTTTTTCTCAAAGCTATTTTTTTTTAACGCCCATTTGTCTAATTACACAAAGTAACCCAGCAGAATGTTTCACCCGCGGTGTCTGAGCCCTCAGGGGCCACAGCCCGGTTATATTGCAGCAGGAAGTGTGCGTGCTTTATTTTATAGTTATTATTTATACTTTATCACACTACGGAGTGTGCGTGTGCGTGTTTATCTATATATGTACATATTCATATATACACATATATATATATATATATATATATATATATATATATATATATATATATATATATATATATATACACACACACACACATATATACACACATACATACATATACAGCCGCACATATGCGCACACACACACACACACACACATACGCACATACGTGTGTGTGTGTGTGTGTGTGTGTGTGTGTGTGTGTGTGTGTGTGTGTGTGTGTATGTATATATACACACGTGTGTGTGTGTGTATATTTATGTATGCGGGCATCCTTTACATTAGGTTGTAAGCTCTCCTGAATAGACATGTTAATCTATTGTAATAGTATCTGACTATGTCACTGCTCTATTCAATGGGGTTTTTAACCCTTTCACATTGTTTCCTTTCCCGTGTCACTCGGCTGTGGGATATGCTGACACTTCAGAAATAAACATTATTAATATGAAGGCAGGATAACTTGGACACGGACAGGAGAGTTAAATGTGAGCCCGCACAGCCACATTATCCCGGCTGCTCTCACGCAGCCCGAGGCCACCACGGACCTAATGCCCCTCCATACCACGGACCTAATGCCCCTCCCCACCACGGACCTAATGCCCCTCCCCACCACGGACCTAATGCGCCTCCCCCCCCCACCAGCAGCCAGCCCCGCTGTAAAAGGGAAGCAAAATGTTCCCATCACTTAGAACTTTTAGTATAAATGTTTAACCATCTCTCATCTCTGCTGTAATCGAGCTAAATTATTGATGCCTCTATTGTATAAGACAGAATCGCATTAATATTGAGTAAGGCGGGCAGCAGCTGTTCATACAATACAGAAAAGCGCATGCGACGTGTGTCAGGATAGCGGTCGCAGGTGCGCCGCGTACCTTAGCGGCAGCTTCATCCCATAACCACCTGCTGCGTTCAGCTGACATTATCCTCTCCGAGCGGTTAGCGGCCCCTGCACTGATGTCACTGGATCCTTATAGCACTGACCACATACACCAGCCTTTACATAGCATTTCTTAGGCGCTAGCGCTCTTTGAACAGATTTTTTACTCTTGAATCCAGGACACAAGGACAATTAGCCGTGCCCCCAAAGTCTTTTATAACTGGGGTAACTGGGAGGTCACGAACCTTTTGAAGTGGGTCCCCAGTTTGAAATCTACGTTCCCTGTATGTCTTTAAACCACACCACTTAGATTGCCCTGGTGATCCAAGCACAGAATTATGAGTGTCTGTAGCGCTGCTTTCGAAGCTGCATATTTAGTTATTTTATTTTTTAAATAGTTTTTGGGAGAGGTTTCTGCCTATAAACACGTACACGTGTCCATTCAGCATTGCTGGCTGTATATGGGTATATGTATATGGGTTAGAAAAAGGCATTATAGCCATCATATTAAGTGAGCTTGTTATAACCTCATGTTCATTACAAGTTGCTGCTCCTATCCCGCACTGCCCTTATTCCTTAAATAGGCACATTTTGAAGTCTGTTGAACCCTTCGGGGGTTCTCAACAATAAGTTGCAGGTCTTTCTCACGCGTGGTTTAGGCCCAGGGTGCTCAACTCCACTCCTCAAGGGCCACAAACAGGCCGGGTTTTGAGAATATTCCTGCTTAAACACAGGTGGCTCAATGCGTGGCTGCCGAAGACTGAGCCACTGATTGAGCCACCTGTGCTGAAGCAGGGACGGATTGAGCCACCTGTGCTGAAGGTTGGGATATCCTTAAAACCTGACCTTTTAGGGTTCTTGAGGACTGAAGTTGAGAACCCCCGGGTTTAGGGGAAGTGTCTGACCTTCTCTTCGGTAATCAGCTTTTAGTAGATTGTACTGTGTAATGATCAAGTATTTATATCTTCAGTGTGCTCATTTCAAAGAGAGGATTATTTCTGCACACATTCAGAAACGCTGCATTTAAGATGCTAAATTCTAACCCTCCTAATAATCACTTTAGTGCTTGTTTGGAACATCTGTTTACTTTTTCCCTAGGTTTCCCTTAATAATTCAGTCTCGTTATCTAAAAGCAAATCGGATTTCTCATTTTAAACCATGCATGGTGGAAGCGGGAAGGGGGGGGAGGGGGAAAGGCAGCTATCTTTTACACTCTCCAAAAGCCTGAAGAATGTAAATTCAGCAATGAAAGAATTGAAGTATTAGTAACAACACGTTGGTAGGGATTCACATAGCAGAGGTGACAGGATTGCTGTTCTGAATCATCACTGGCCTCCTGACAATGGCAGGATTAGCTGGTCTGATGCTTGCATGTTCGCAGTTTGATGCCTGTGCAGATAGTTGGGGGAGGGATTAGCTGGGCCTTGCAGTTTTGATACCTGTGAAGATGGTTGGGGGAGGGATTAGCTGGGTTTTGCAGGTTGATGCCTGTGCAGATTGTTGGGGGGGGAGGTATTGGCTGGGCTTTGCAGTTTGATACCTGTGCAGATTGTTGGGGGGGAGGTATTGGCTGGGCTTTGCAGTTTGATACCTGTGCAGATTGTTGAGGGAGGGATTAGCTGGGCTTTGCAGTTTGATGCCTGCTCAGATTGTTGGGGGAGGGGTTAGCTGGGCCTCACAGTTTGAGGCCTGTGCTGATTGTTGGGGGAGTGGTTCGCTGGTCCTCGCAGTTTGATGCCCGTGCAGATTGTTGGATACAGGCTTCTTCGTTTCTTGTTCCAGACGGACGTCCACAGTGGGAAGTTGAAGCAAAGATTCTGGTTGAGAAGTGTCAGGCGGTGAGAATGTCTTCTTAATTTCCTTTTTGCTGATTAAGAACTTGTGGCTGTTAGCTGTGGGTGGGGGAAAGAAATACCACTTCAAACCAACAAACGCTTCTTCTTGGAGGAACACCATTAAAAATGCTGGAGCCCTCCACCTAACTACCACTGCTCATTCCACTTATTGCCTTGTGTTCCCGCTACACACACACTTTGAAAACAAGCTCTCCTGTGGGTTAAAGGGCAATGAGGTGTGGGCACCACATACAACCGTCATGGCATACCAGGCAAGAGGCGGTTTTAAGGCGCTTAACGTGTATAGAGATATAGTGAGAATTGCGGGAAAAGGAGCAGGGTAATTTTCTGTTCCAAGTCTGTAGCGACGCTCTCATCTTTTACTTTACAGAAGGATAGTTTCAGGTACATACACATGCATGGGGATACTTTTATCATTATACACTGCAGCACATGCATTTCCTGCCCAGAGCTCCATCCTGTCTGCTGCGTGATGTAATGTCTGCAGTGAACCGCTTGTGACATCACTTCCTGTGTCTTTCAGACTAGCATTGTTGTTGAGATTCCCCCGTATCACAACAAGTCGATCACCGCGGGCGTCCAGGTGCAGTTCTACCTGTGCAACGGGAAGCGGAAACGCAGCCAGTCCCAGCGTTTTACCTACACACCAGGTCAGAGCCACGGCCTGCGGGGTAACTACCCTTACATGCCTTCCTGTCCAGATCCACCCCGCAGCTGCCTGGCGCTGCTCAGATAAGAAACTACAATGTCTTCCCTACGGTGTGGAGAATATATCTCTTACACTTGGATATATCTCCGCAGCTGTTAAAATGCTGACTAGTAATGTGTTCAATATACTTCGTTAGCGAAAATGTTATTTACAGGAAACAAATTGATAATTGTGCAATAAATGCAATACGTAAAATAATGACTAAACGCTAGAGACTTTCTTAGGGAACATTAGTATTAATTCACAAGAAATTGGCAAGTGTTTCTTGATTAGTAATAATTAGAATAAAGAATAAGGTAAGAATTCCAACATGACGCATAATAGTCCCCTAGTTGCTGTTCAGCGCAGATCGTGCACTTGGCGTTCCTTGGGCTCAGAGCGCAGTAGGATTGTGTTGCTCAGCGCAGATCGTGCACTTGGCGTTCCTTGGGCAGAGAGCGCAGTAGGATTGTGTTGCTCAGCGGGGATCGGTGCACTTGGCGTTCCTTGGGCAGAGAGCGCAGTAGGATTGTGTTGCTCAGCGGGGATCAGTGCACTTGGCGTTCCTTGGGCAGAGAGCGCAGTAGGATTGTGTTGCTCAGCGCAGATCGTGCACTTGGCGTTCCTTGGGCAGAGAGCGCAGTAGGATTGTGTTGCTCAGCGGGGATCGTGCACTTGGCGTTCCTTGGGCACAGAGCGCAGTAGGATTGTTGCTCAGCGCAGATCGTGCACTTGGCGTTCCTTGGGCAGAGAGCGCAGTAGGATTGTGTTGCTCAGCGGGGATCGTGCACTTGGCGTTCCTTGGGCAGAGAGCGCAGTAGGATTGTGTTGCTCAGCGGGGATCGGTGCACTTGGCGTTCCTTGGGCAGAGAGCGCAGTAGGATTGTGTTGCTCAGCGCAGATCGTGCACTTGGCGTTCCTTGGGCAGAGAGCGCAGTAGGATTGTGTTGCTCAGCGGGGATCAGTGCACTTGGCGTTCCTTGGGCAGAGAGCGCAGTAGGATTGTGTTGCTCAGCGCAGATCGTGCACTTGGCGTTCCTTGGGCAGAGAGCGCAGTAGGATTGTGTTGCTCAGCGCAGATCGTGCACTTGGCGTTCCTTGGGCACAGAGCGCAATAGGATTGTGTTGCTCAGCGCAGATCGTGCACTTGGCGTTCCTTGGGCAGAGAGCGCAGTAGGATTGTTGCTCAGCGGGGATCGTGCACTTGGCGTTCCTTGGGCAGAGAGCGCAGTAGGATTGTTGCTCAGCGCAGATCGTGCACTTGGCGTTCCTTGGGCACAGAGCGCAGTAGGATTGTTGCTCAGCGGGGATCAGTGCACTTGGCGTTCCTTGGGCAGAGAGCGCAGTAGGATTGTGTTGCTCAGCGCAGATCGTGCACTTGGCGTTCCTTGGGCAGAGAGCGCAGTAGGATTGTGTTGCTCAGCGCAGATCGTGCACTTGGCGTTCCTTGGGCAGAGAGCGCAGTAGGATTGTGTTGCTCAGCGCAGTTCGTGCACTTGGCGTTCCTTGGGCAGAGAGCGCAGTAGGATTGTGTTTATGTTCTGCAGGTTGCTGTGGTGTTTAGAGGGCAGACTGACCTCTCGCTGTCACTGCATGCGGATAGATTGCCTGACCCGCGGCTTTTGGAATGTGACCTCCCTGCAGCTGTCCAGAACAGCTGGGCAGCCTCTGCTCACATGTCCGGTCCTGACACACTTGCGGATATTCATACCTCCGCGCACTACATAACATAGCGATGACTTGTATGCACATTGTCAGGCTAACGGGTTTCGTGCAGGCTTGGCCTCTGAGGTGGGAGTAACCAATGAACTCTTCAGGGCCCTGTTACCATGTCATTCTGCTGAGGCATTAAGGTATCCGGCTCTTTAGGACACGGGGCAGGAAGTCTCCATAATACTTTCTACGACACCGCTATAAACAAAAGTATTACCAAAACGTAGTATGACCCAGCTGTCACTTCAAAGAGCAGCACTTTGGTTATTGCTGGTTAACAATCTGCTCCATCCATCTGTTTGCGCCTTGTAACGGATTCAGCCAGGATTTATAGGGAGGAAATGGGAGACAGGGACAGCTACACATAAAAAGGTGTGTCTTTAAGCAGAGAGGTGTCACTTAAAGATGGTGGCTTCCTGAGAATGGATAATTACTTTAGCAGTGACATTATCTCATAGTCGTGCAAAGATATCAGTGTGTGACATATGTAAGTGTATATAGGAGTATGGAAGGGTATTTCTCGGATTAGTTATATACACACATTGTTTCTAACATGTGTGTGTGTGTGTGTGTGTGTGTGTGTGTGTGTGTGTACGTGTGTGTGTGTGTGTGTGTGTGTGTGTGTGTGTGTGTGTGTGTGTGTGTACGTGTACGCAGACACATAGACACACAGACACACGTCCTGTTGGGACTGAAACGTTGATTTCCAATATGGCGAAATCCATTATTTTTTTCACTTTCAAGGCGTGTGTGCCGACTTGATATTGTTGTGTGTTAAATGTGCCCAGATATGAGTACAGTACGCTCTCACACGCTGACATGCTAGGGAAGTTGTGCCCAGATATGAGTACACTCTCACACGCTGACATGCTAGGGAAGTTGTGCCCAGATATGAGTACAGTACGCTCTCACACGCTGACATGCTAGGGAAGTTGTGCCCAGATATGAGTACAGTACGCTCTCACACGCTGACATGCTAGGGAAGTTGTGCCCAGATATGAGTACACTCTCACACGCTGATATTGAGGTTTGGCCGCTCGGGACACGGTTCCGGAGAGGCAGATCACGTCCTGTTTTTTTTTTCGGTTTGGCGCTCACGTGGCAGGGGTCGGGCTGCAATCTGTACAGGTGTCAGGAAGTAGTTTCTCAGACAATATGGAGTTTCAAACAGTCGTGCTAAATACCCGTGTTCAAGTGCATTCTTTAATTATGTGTTGGTATATTTAAAATTATCCTAGAAGATGTAGCCACTTAGATTCTGGAAAGATTTTAAATTAAAAAAAAAAAACAGCCCCCACCTGTAATGCTACGTTTAGGAATAATTAATCACACTCTGCAAACTTTCTCGGCAAAGAATTTGTGCTTTGGCGCGTTTTTGTTTTTTTTGTTTGTTTTTTAGAAATCCGTTCCCTACAAGGAAAGTAAATCTTGGGGTCACTCACTACACCTGTGTAGATGACGTCTTAACGAAGCACACGTGACTTATCAAGTTGAGGTTTCTGATAACAGCGCTGTTAGAGTTGCTTTTCTTCGCTCCAAGTGTGCAATGTGTCCTGTGTATTACCTGCTTCATTCAGAAGTTTCTCCCCCTCTCTCTGTGTGATCCGTCTTCCGGTTCTGTTCAGAAGTTTGTCACCGTCACAATTGGGCTACGGCCGCAGTCACTGCGTGTGCGCGTCGGAGCGCCTGGCGGCCCGTGCACCAGTTTCAGCCGCGATCTGTGGTCTGGGACACGCATCCAGAGAAGAGCAGATCATCGTGGCGGGGGGCGTGACCATGACGTCACGTGGCTGGTTCGCCCTCATTGGCTGAACCGCAGGCCTCCGCGCCAAAAGACATAATTCTTGTCTTTTGGCAAAGGCGATCGCGCTTAGTGCAGGCGCGCGCAGGCAGTGACCGGGGCCAGCCCTATAGGTGGCCGTATCTTGTTCGCGCCTCACACTCCGTAGCGCGAGCAGTGGGGACAAGGCCTTGGGTGTTCTTGTTTGCTGCGATGCCCTCAAACTTTCCATGCGTTCCTTTTTGTTGCAATTCCCTTCGTGTCTAAATTGCAAGGTTTTGAAATGAATGTTGTGTTGGGCCGGAGTCGTCAAAACGTCATCTGCTGCATCGCGCCTGAATCGGCGATATCTGCTATTGGTCAATGACAGATACAGTATCTCCCAATTCGGGTGCATACGGCGGATCGAGCTTTGACGCCTGAGCATTGTGTGATCTTACCACCCAGTGGATTCATTTGTGCTGCTGTAATGTGCATATTTTGTTTTTTGTTTTCCCCGCAGTTTTGCTGAAGCAGGAACACCAGGAAGATGAGGATCTGCCTGTGGTCTCCGCTTTGTCAATGTCCCATGGCGGTAGCGTTTCGGGTCTTCATGCCATGCGCGCACACTTGCCATCCCCCGAATCAAGGCACACCCACGACTCTCTCCTGTCCACGTCACCCAGGGGCCTTGGGTGCCCACCTCAGCCAGAGTACACGTCCCTGGTGAACCACTGTGGGGCCCGCCTGTCGCACATCCAAGGTAGGAACATTAATGTGGGCACAGAGTGCCACCCTGCCGCTGCACTCCAATCATTTCACGTTGCACCAGCTTCTGCCGCCAGGCCTTCCTACCCACCTATGCAATCTAGTGTTATGTACAATGGACAGTCTGGTCTTCCTCTGAATTCGGCCTCTGGTCAAGGGTACGAGCCGCTCTCGTTTCAGCAAGACGCAAGCGTCCCCCACATGGTCAGCCTAGGTCACCACTCCTTGCCAACGTTGCAGTACCATGCGTCCAGTTCAGGCCCCACATCCTCTTCGCCCACCACCATCCACCCACTGGTCCACTCGGGGCAGTCATCACCTCATCTCCAACAGCTGGGGTACCATTGTTCAAACACCGGGCAAAGTACCATCCCATCACCGTCAACGAGTCCGTCCATTGGGCAACAGTCACCTCAGCTGCAGTCCGTCTCATACCATCCTCCAACACCAGGGCCGGCCTCCTCCCCATCCACAGTGGCTTCCCATCCATTGGCACACTCCCCGCTCTCCGGGCCATCATCCCCTCAGCTGCAGCCTATGCCTTACCAGTCTCCCACCTCAGGTCCACCTGCACCATCACCATCTCCCACCCCCTTGGCTCACTCCGGACAACCGTCCCCTCAGGCCCACAGCCCCGGACTGGGCGGTCTGTCCCCTCCTCCTCACGGGCACCACACCATGCAGGACGCCTCTCCATTCCCACCTGATGACACCTCGCTGAGCGTTAAACCCGAGCCCGGCGACCGCGAGCTGAACTTCCAGACGATCGGCCTGCAGGACATCACTTTGGACGACGGTAAGAGAGGGTGTTTGCTGGCTATTTATAGGTGTCCTGTCATCAGCCGCAGATTAAGGGCCATGTTTACTAAGCGGTGCTAAACCATAAAGCGCCTTGCGGCTCATTCCCGTTAGTAGGCAACCCGCTGCCTTATGTCTTCGCACCGTTTAGTGAATATAGGCTTGTTTCTGGGCTGTCCGGCAAAGAAAAAGGTTTCCATTCATATAAGAAATTTGACGTTGGCGCCGGCGGGTCCCAATATGCTGACGGATCAGTTTGAGTTCACTGCCTTACATCTTGTGACCTCTCTGAGAGACGAAGGGTTAATAGCCTGGTAAAAACTGTAACTCATTTAATGTTGGGAATGTTAGTTGGTTGGTTTTGTTTTAGTTTGTACTTGGCATTTACAGACACAGACACAATGCCTGAATGCTTCGGTTTAATACACGTGCCTCAGACTTCACCTGCTCTCAGGTGTGTGTCATCCTCCTTGTTGTTCTGCCTTGGCCCGGTATCCAACTTTACCTGTGACTGCCCCAAAAGCAACGTGAACCGTATTTTTTTTTTTTTTTTTTTTTTCAAAGACTGTTGAAAATACGGTAAAAAATGACGTATATAAATTTTCCCTGGTGCCTGGCTTCCATGTTATGGAATCGCTGATATAAGTCACACAGGCCCCGGGCTCAAATGCTGAGCGGAAGGAACCATTTCTATTCGCCTGGCGCCTGCGTGAAATATTGCCGCTTGGGAATGCTCGTACATCACAGGTCTTCCGCTTTCCTCGCTGCCGCAGGGGTTTCCGTAGCGCTAGGCGGGGACTTTATCACTAAATCCTCTGCTTCTTTATAAATCCCATTATAGAAAAAAAAAATGCGTATGTTGTCAAATCCGGGGCTTTAGTTACATCTCGTTACATAGGATGAGGTTGGGAAAAAAAAACATGTCCATCGAGTTCAATTTATGGCTGCCATCGTTAATCTGCTCCTAATTGTTTTTGAAAGCAAAATAATTTGAATCTAATTCTGGAGCCGTTTCACAAGGAAGAATTGAGCCGGGGTGGAAATTTGTAGGGGGAAAAAAAAATCTGTTTGGTTGAAGACGTCGGGCGTGACGTGAGTGTAAATCGGCCCATAGTGTGAGACTGCACTTTCACATATGCTACATAATTACCCTAAATGCCTTACGGCAATGATCCCGGCTTAGTGCTCATCCACTCAAGTTATTCCTTTATTGAGTGATAATGTTGAGAGCAACAAACTCCTGGAAGGGAAGAAGTGAAAGGGAATGTCCTGATCCTGTGAGATTATCTTCCCCGGAGGCGTTTCTTGTATTTGGTTGCGACCTTGATTCTGGGAGCTGTAAGGAACTCTCTCCGATCAGAGAGCGCGACCACAGCTGTCTCTCCGCCGCGCTGGGTTAATTTTAGCATGGACGGCCGTAAGACTGAAAGCTGACACGGTGTCGCTAGCCGGCTGCACGCGGCTAAATATACCTGCTCGCTAATCTGCCACGGGGACGCGTGACGTTGCAGCAGCTGTCGGGGGGGTCACTCTTCCTATTTTCAGCATTGATTCTTCTTGTGGCAAAGCAATAGGGTAATCTAAACAATATCCCAAACTTACATTTAACCCCATCACTGCCAGAGGCTGGTGGAGCGTATCTTGGGACAGGTTGGTTGCTGTGTGTCAGTGTTTGGGATCGGTTTCTTTTGTGTTTACACATTTCAATGGCAGATTAAATGCTCATTTGCTTAGGAAAGGCCGATAGCAGGGGATCTCAACTCCAGTCCTCAAGCATCTACCATCCCCCCTGCCCCTGCCCCCCCCCCCCCCCAATAGGTCAGGATATCCCTGATTCAGCACAGGGGCTTGAATACTGAGCCACTGATTGAGCCACCTGTGCTGAAGCAGGAATATCCTGGAAACCTGACCTGTTGGGGGGATGCTTGAGGACTGCAGTTAGACCCCTTGCTCTCTATAATGTTAGTCAAGGGCTGAAATACTGAGTGTAAGGAGCAATCTAATTGGCCTTAGGCTGCGCTTATAGTGCTGGCTGTGCGACCGGCTGTGCGACCGCGTGATGTCAGCCGCTGCCGTTGTATTAGCGATTCCTGCTTATAGTGCAGGAGACAAGAGGGCGACCAGGGGGGCGTGGCAGAGGCATGACTGTGAGTGGTTCGCCCTCATTGGCTGAACCGCTCACACGCCGCTGATGTCACGCGGCGATCACCGGAAAAGTAAAAATCCTTTGACACACTATAAGCGCAGCCTTGCGCTCTTTTCCCTCTGCATCAGCTGCGTGAAATATGGTCCGTCTTTCGCCCGTGCGCTGCTGACCTTTGTTGGCACAATATTATGATATACGCCTTGAGTGTCAGCTTCTCCACAGGAGCACGCGAGGCGTGGGGGTTTCTTGCTGGTGAGGAGAGTGAAGCTGCCTCCTGACAAAGCTCCGTAACCTCGCGGAACCTTAGAACCAGGCAGGTGCGCGCGTTTTGGATAGAAACATGTAACCTGCAGGGAATGGATCATGCCACGGTGTGATCCTGACGTGTTAGACGCAGCAACCGTAACCAGTCTGTGGTCAAAACTGCTCCGTGTGAGAGGCGCTAAACAGGAAGGCGAGTTCTGATGGACCGCAAACGTGGCCCAAACCTGTATGCACCCATCACCCACTTTATTTTCTCCTATCTGCTTTTCACTGTGATCTCATCACCAGCCAATTTGTGGTGTGTGTGTACCAGGCGGGGCAGTAATTGCAGCAGCTGCTGGATGTGTAACGAGGGGGGGGACAAAGAGCTGCGCGTTTATATTATTACCCACCTCGTGCGATATTGTTTGCCTGTCATCACTTCGTTTCTTAATTTGATGGATTGTTTTTAATTTAGTGCAGGTCAAGTTGGGGAGAAACATACCCGCCACGCTGACTGTTACTGTGGTTCAGGCGTGGAAGTTTTACTAACGAGCCCACGACAGAGTTAATGCAGAGCAGAACATCCTCCCCGTTATTATACTTCCAAAGCCCAGTCCCACGTCTTGTAGCCAAACAGAGGGTGTCCCCGTGGATGTAATACGCCAAACTCCCACGTGCCACAGAGCAGCCATAGTTTTACTCTGTGCTGTACTTGCACCATGTTCCAGAGGCCTCTGGCAGCAGAGGGGTTATACGTGCCCCTGCCCCTCCGATCCCACTGGTGGTGTCACGGTGTTGGAGAATTCGGCATTTAATCGTAGCTTGTGCGGACTTGCCGTACAAAGAGAGCCACAAGTCTGAAGCCGTATTCTTTCTTTCTCAGAAATGTTTTTATTTCCTCGTTCTGGCAGCCAGAGAGTTAAAGTGCAAACGCTGCGACGTGCAAACGCTGCGACGTGTAAACGTTCTTCTTTCCTCTCTTGCAGTGAATGAGATCATAGGACGCGACATGTCGCACGGAGCCAAGAGGACACTGCGAACGTGCCACGAGCCCCTGGGGTCTGACGTCTAACAAATTCACTGTGGCTGCAGTGGAAATAGAAAGCGCTTTGATAATGACCTGCAATTTCTTCCCCCCTCCCACCCCCCCATTCTCCCCACCCCGTTTCTCCACACTCCCCCCTCCCTCCATTCTCTTTTCTTCTCCCCCCCTCTCCATTGCCTTCCCCACCCAGTTTCTCCACTCTCCCCCCTCCCTCCATTCTCTTCTTTCTCCCTCCCCCTGTTCCTCCATTCTCGCCCCCTCCCGCTTCTCTCTGACTCTCTGTGCTTCCAGCTCTGTGGCCTTTCCTTGGGGAGCAGACATTTAGAAGGTTACACTCCACTTCGAAAGCAACCCTACAAGTCCCAGAGACGCGTAACTCTGCAGATACTGCATATAACTGCGGGTCCGGGGGTTTGTCACGGTTATTCTTGAAACCTATTCTGGATACAAGTTCTCTGCGGAATCTGAATACTTCGAGGAGAGGAAAATGCTCGAAACGTGTAAATTGTAACTCGCAGAGGAGCGGGATCATTGGAGGGTGTCTTCCCAGGTCCAACCATGTTCTAAATTCCAACCCCGCTCCCCTCCAGGATAGGTTTACCTGCAAAACAAGACGTATCCCCTGGAGTACAGGCCCCCGGTGCAATCCAGACGCCCCCGTCTTCTCATTTCAGCGTACGTCCTGCTATTTAGTCCTGAGTCACGCGCTGTGAAAATCCCACTGTAATGTGCACAGAGGCGCAGTCTGTGCAGCGCATACCACAATGTGCGGTGTACAGAAATGCGGGTATACAGGACAGGATACATGTTCTATTCAATTTAAGCAAATACTCGTAGTATAAACATGACTTTAGTGTGATATAAGCAGTGTTTGTATCTATGTAATTCATAGAACTCCAGCCTCGTACACGAGTGAGCCAGAGTCGTTCTATAAGACAATCGGAAGAGAGATCTACCCCAGAAAGCTTACAATCTACCAAATGTTCCCCTGGGTACACTGCTATACGTTCCTCTGCAGGTTTTCTCGGGCCCTTTTTAGTAGGGAATGGAGGCATTATTTCCAAGCTGAAGCAGAACGAAAGTGTGAAAATCCACCTTTTTAAAAGACAAATTTCATGGCTTCTCCGTGTTCCCCCGCTGGCACGGCAACCTGTTACTGGCTGCTAGTGCGAGTATACACGCCACACACGGACAACGCCACATTGGGCTCCTGACGGTGCTTAGATTTGAGCCTGGCTGAATATTAAACCTGTGTGCACATTATAGCAGGGGAATGCACCTCATGGACAGGGTTACCCGGGAAATAGCCTGGATTCCTTGTGCAGGACACAGACCTGGTGTTCTCTTATTTCCAAACAGAATACATTTTGTGTGTGTGTCCCCCAAACACCAATACTAATCCCTTGGCTGCCAAGAGGACCTGCATTGCTTTGCTGGCCCCTCTGGCTGCTCCAGGGCTAAAGCAGAAGTCCTCGAGTCCCCCAAATAGGTCAGGTATTGGGGATATCCCAGCTTCAGCACAGAAGTGGCTCAATCGAAGGCCGAGCCTCTGATTGAGCCACCTGTGCTGAAGCAGGGACTGATTGAGTTAACTGTGCTGATGGGACCTTTCTGGGAGGTCTTGAGGACTGGAGCGAAGAACCCCTGGGGATTAATGGAAAAGACGCCGAACTTTTAGCAGAATGTAGCCCCGGTTTTATTCATTTCTAATCTGTATATTGTACCATTGTAGTAGAGGTGCCTGATCTCAGCGCCTCACTTTCCCTCGCTGGTTAATTTACTAAACGCCGTGATCTCTTTGCACACGATATCTGCCGTTTAGTGAGTAACCACCATGGGCTAGGCAGCCGTTACATTTCACAGCCTCCTTTTCAAGTATATACGTGTGTGTGTATATATATTATATAGCCAATGAACGTGTGTACGCTTCATCATGTCTGCTCAGGAATTCCCCCTCAAATCCTTGACCAGATCCGCCTGCTCTCACACCTCTCGCTGCAATCTTCTCCCAGCTGCGTTTCTCTCTCCCGTGAAACCTCTGCCATCCATCCATCCACGCTGGCCGTGTGTCAGTGTTAGAGTGCAGTATATGCATCCTTTACAACAGGGGGTGCTCTACTCCCGTCCCCAAGACACACCCCCCCCCCCCAACTGGTTGGGTTTTAAGGATATCCCTGCTTCAGCACAGGTGCAGTCTTTGACGGAGCCTCTGATTGAGCCACCTGTGCTTAAAACCCGACCAGTTAGGGGGGGGGGCTTGCGGACTGCAGTTGGCACCCCTGCATTACACAACATAAGAACTATCCCGCTCTTCTCTGGGAAATTTCCAATCTTGCTCGGAGTCAGCACGACAATCAGAAAAGGTCCCCGTGCGTGGGGTGGGGTACGGGAGAGGCATGTTGCTTTTGTATTTACCTTTTTATATAGCCCCCAGCCTTACAACGCAGGATTTATCATGCGATACGGGTACAAGCGCACTATATCTGGAGAAAGGACTCCCCGCCCTGAAGAGCTTGCAATTATAAATGTGGATACCAGCCGCTTAACGGTGTGTAAAAGCAGCTTTAATATACAGTGCACCCTAACTCAACACTGCGGAGGGTCACCCACAGCGTGTACATGTACCCTCACACTTTAGCCCATATTCGCTATGGGGTGCTAAGCTTTAGCATGCCTCCCCTTCATTCGCATGGCTCTCGAGCTTCGCGCCCTTCAGGGTTGTGTTTAAATGGATTAAAAAAATACTCCCTTTTCAGAAAAAAATCTCAGGTACCCATATATGAAATACATTTTGAAAGTTGGGGTGCTTTATAGTGAAAGAGGGGGTGCATCAGGAAGGTTGTTGGTGTAACCGAAAATAATGGAATACCATCTGTACTAGAATTCTGCGAAGGTATTTAAATTTGCTTTGCAACATTTTCTGCCCCTAAATGTTTCACATTTTTAAATCTTTACCCACCCTCTTTGTGCCCGAGAGCTAACTAGGAGATACAAGGGTCAGGGTTGAAGGCGAACGCCTAATTGCCAGGCATTCATCTAGTTTCCAAATACTGCCAAGGGGGCTTTCAAAAAGGATTTTATAATATTTATACTGGTTTTAGGTTTTCAGGATCTCCCTGCTTCAGCACAGGTGCCTCGAGGATTGAGCCACCTGTGTTGAAGCGGGGATATCCTGAAAACCTCACCTGTTGGGGGTCTTGAGGACAGAGTTGAGAACCCCTGCTTAAAGCCACGCTCCTGCAGCAGCTTTCCCTGTAACACTCCGAAAAACGCGCCCGTTCCACCTCCGTACGACCCACTCACCATACTATGCACTTAACTCTTTGATGCCTTTATGATGCCTTGTTGCCTGTAGAATCAGAACCGCTTTCCTATTTAAGATACAGAATATATAATAAGATAAAATTGTAGCTTTGGATAATGCAGTTTTCTATTTTGCCTTGTAAACGTTTTAAATTAAATGCAAGGGTCTTAATTTGTTGTTCCTTTTTGGTTTTCTCTGCGTTTGTGTGACTGTAGGTGACAGACTGTTAATTTGTGTACTATAAATAGTAGAAGCACACTGTTTTTATACTGGGCTATGCAAATAGGAACTGGTAACAGCCCTCCGCTCGCTCACACAACCTCTTGTTTAGGAACTGCAGAACCCCAGTGCTCACCAAAGGAAACGGAAGCCAAATCCGTGACTATTCTCACCCGGGGGAGGGTGAGAACCCGGGGGGGGGGGGGGGGGTGTTGTAACGCCGCTGCCAAGCGGGCTTGTAAGGCATTAACGCTGGGCTCTGCCAGGCAACATGTCAGGCTGTGCAAGCGATTGTGTCCGTGCATCAATTCCAGTACAGTCTCACTTAGCAACATCATCTGCTGTGTGTGTGACACGGATCAGACGACGGTACACAATGTGTCACAGCTTTAAAGGTTAAACGGTTTCACATCGTTATTTCTGTAAAATATTAACGTTCAGAGGTGGTTAGAATAAAACCTGCACCATGCATTGATTTAAACCTGGCCACGAGCATTCCTGAGATATTAGTAATGGACCCCAAGCATTTGTGGGGGTCTGATTATTATTTGTGTTGTGCTTGAGGTACTGGTGCTTTAACCTGAAGTAAAAAATACATTGTTTTGCACAGAGGGATTTATTATTTTTATGATTTGGTACGGAAGTTAGAAAAAGGTGTAATAAACAGTCTTCTGAACACCCCCCCATCACCCCCTGCAATATTTAGCAGGCCTGGCACCTGAGGGATTACAGATGTGGGTGCCCACGGGTATGTGGGTGCACGTGAACTCTGCAAAGCAATAACCTGCAAATAGTTGCAATTTCACACATTCCCTCAGGGGAAGACGCCTAAATTCTTCCCACCCAGATGTGTCTTAAAGCAGCAGAACCCTCAAAGGAAACATCGTCCAGGTTACAAGTGTCCCGTCTATAAGAGCACAGGGTCATTTCACACGAATACAAGACCATTTAGGACAGAGATTATGACGATCTCCATTGCTTGTAAGAATAATTTCCTGTGCATTTTGATGATTGGATCTGTGCGCCTCTACGGGGGAAGGAAATCGCAGATTTAGGCCACAGCATTTGTTTAACCCCTTGTGCTTGCGGGCGGACCTCCAGCACATGGCAAGGTGTTAACCCATTCACTGCTGGAGGTGCCGTCTTCCCCACAGAGAAGACTGACCCACCTGGATGCACGTGTTCCTCCTAAACAGACGTTGCCCAAGGAGGGACACAGCTGACTCCTAACTCAGGGGTGTTCAACTCTTGTCAAGCCCACCCAACAGGTCAGGTTTTCATGATGTCCCAAACAATCCCAGCTTCAGCACAATGAGATGCTTAGTCTTTGAGCCACCTGTGCTGCTGTGATAGGATGAGGGAGGGAGGGGGGGAGGCGCATGAGGATGAGTTGAGCACCCCTGCCCTAACACGTGTCCCCCACCCCCTCCATATATAAACCAAAGAGTAGTGGATGTTAGATCTGCCACCCCCCCACTTCCTATGGATGTTTGTTCCTCGAGGCTTTTTAGAAATAATGAAAACGCGTTCCAAAGTTGAAAGTTTTATACACAGGACGGAGCAGTAAGTCTTCTCGATGTTGACAGAGCCTGTTTCCCTTGTAATATCTTGTACATTTTTGTATTTAAAAAAAAATAAAATAAAACATTTTGTAGTGTTTCGGATTGGAGAAACACAAAGGGAAAAAGGAATGTATCGGAGGCTCTTAAATCATGTTGAAATAAAGAAAACCACATTATTGTGTCCTTGTTGCGATATTTTTATGCCTGCGTTTTGTGGCTCAAAAAGCAAAAAGGTTAATCACAAGTTGGCCATTGAGACACACGTCTAACTCCTCTCTCCAGGAACCGGGTGCCGGTGATATCCCGCCCATGAGAAGGGCTCCGAATATGAAAGGTGATAGAAATGTTGTAGATACAGAGGTGGGCAACCTATTTTTCAATGTAGCCACGAGAGTTGCTAATGAGAAGTGAAAATCGCCACACCATGTAAAAATTGGGAAATTAGGTTCAATTGAACATTTAAAACGCACTGTTTGTCTGCTTCACTCACCTTGGTACTTATCACCTGCCGCTGCCTCCCTCACCTCAGCACTATCACCTGCTGCTTCCCTCACCTCAGCACTATCACCTGCTGCCGCCTCACTCAGAAGTGTATGTACAGAGCTCCCAGGCATTTGGTAAGCAATCGGCTTTATTCTTTCTTTATTTTGTATATTTTGTTGTGGATCTGTGGGGGAGTATACTGTGAGTATACTGGGAGTTTTATAGAGGGTTTTGGGTGTATTTTCAGGCTTAAAAACCGTTTTTGGTTTTCACCCAGGGGCTGCAGTGATTTAACCCAGCATAGCTGCAGTTTAGCTGGCTGGAAAACTGCAGTCTCACCCCCTCTCTCCTCCCTCACTACTGGAGGTTTTTACTGGTTGTTTAAACTTCCAATTTCACTCTTTTGTTTTTCTTAAGCCTGATTCCTTTTCTCACTTGCTATTGAGAGCTCTGTCTTTTCTATAAAGACTTGTAAATTGTGGTGTTTGCTTACTATAACAGAGAGAGAGTTAATAATAAGAGGAAAAAGATTTAAAACTGCAGCAGGTTTTAAAAGCTGCTGTTTTTTCCCCTTGCAGAGAGATCTCTTCTTAAAGGGACAGGTTTCTCTCAATACCTCTCTCACTAAGCAATACCTTCCCCTGACTTAGAGGCTTATTTGTTATCATGCCTGGAAAGGGGAATAGGACAAGTGCGGCAACAGAGGCGACGCCCGGATATAGAACACCAAAAACTGTGGCCCCTAGGAGCAACACTCTTAGTCACAGCCCTAGGCCTGGTCCTTCCAGTGCCCTGGCCATGCCTCCCCCAGCACCTGTTAGCAGCATAACCCCTGCAGTCCCAGGTCCAACATGGGCGCATGTGGCAGTTGCAGGCGTTGACCCCAGCAACAACAATGCTGGGGCCACGCCCTGTTTGAGCAGGAAGCTTGGGGTGAGGTGCCCAATGTCACCTGGCCTAAACATGGAGATATATGTGAGGGCTGTGGCTGATGTGGTGGGTCCCTCTGCTGTGGTGGCGGCCAGCAAAATGTATGGGAGGGGCATTTTCTTCCTCCGTACGCTGGCTGCCACTCACAACCTGGTGCAGAAAGGCATCAGTGTAGGGGGGAAATACATCCCTATAGAACCCATGGAGGGGTTAGGCACAAAGGTCATTCTGTCAAATGTGCCCCCCTTCATCCCAGATTGCCTCATGAAGCCGTACTTGCAAGCCCTGGGAGACATTAAGTCCCCCATAATAAAATTATCTTTGGGCTGCAGAGATAGGGCGCTGAGGCATGTACTCTCATTTAGGCGGCAGGTACAACTGCTGCTGCCAGCGAGCACTGAATCTGTGGAGGGTTCGTTTAGGGTGCCCTACGAGGGCATAGCTTACACTGTGTTTTATGGCACGGAGGGGGTTAGATGTTATCTGTGCAGAGCTGGGGCACACTCGTAGGAGTTGCCTCAGAGGGAACAGAGGACCCATCCCAACTCCTGCACCCGCCCCTCCCTCTGCCAAGACACCCGGTACTGCTGTGCCCACCACAGCGGGGCCCTCAAGGGCCCAGGTCCCTCCTGAGACCGCAGGAGATGTCACTGTCCCATCCGGAACAGTGACTTCTGCACCTCTTCCTGAAGAGCGGAAGGAAGGAGAGGGGGTCGCCCTGGAGCGGCCAGCCTCTGTTAGCGCTGTCTCCCCCCAGGAGGAAACACCCTGTGCCGCTGCGCCCACCGCAGCGGAGCCCTCGGGGGCCCAGGCCCCCGCTGGGACCACAGGAGATGTCGCTGCCCCATCTCGGACAGTGACGTCTACACCTCTCCCCCAAAGAAAGAGAGAGAAGGAAAAGCCCTCGAAGGCCCAGGCCCCCTCTGGGACCGCAGAAGATGTCACTGCCCCATCTCGAACAGTGACATCTGAACCTCTCCCCAAAGAACAGAGGGAGAAGGAAAAGATCTCGAGGGCCCAGGTCCCCCCTGGGACCACAGAAGATGTCACTGTCGCAACTCAAACAGTGACATCTGAACCTCTCCTCAAAAAAAAGAGGGGGAAGAACAAAGTCACCCCACAACAGTCACCCTCTGTCGCTGTCCCCCCCCAAGAACCCCCTAACCCCATTGTAAGCACTGTACAGGGTGAAGGGGAGCGGGAGGAAACTCCTGCTATGGAGACAGCGGCACCCTCTCCTGGGAAATCAATCCCCAGGCAGAGCAAATCTAAAACCAATAAGAGGGTGATTGAGGAGGTTGAGCGTGAACCATATTATGTTTACCCTCTGAAGTCTCGGAAGCGGAAAGAAAAATCAGTTCCGCACAAGGTGGTCCTGTCCGACCCACTGGTTGGGATTAACCAGTGTAAGCCGGATCCCACAAATGTACAGCCCCCCCCCCCTTGAATTTCTGGAAGGAATGCAGCTGGAGGTACCCGATGCCTCTGGGGACGTTGGGGAACCTCCCAGCGCCCCTCTCGGTTGGAGAGCATCCCCTGGAGAGTTGTGCTTCGGTAAATTTGACATGCCGAATGCACCTATCTTCAGAGCCAACCAAGATCCCCCTTCGGCTGTACCGCCTTCGGGTGACGCACATAGGGATAAAAAGCCCCGGTTTGCGTCACCAGAGGAAGGAGATGGGTTAGGGCTGACCCCCGTGGATGAGGGTTTGGAGGGTGTTGTGGTGAGCACTTCTGATTACATCTGGGAGTTGTCTGACCTGAACCCTCTTGGTGCAGAGTTTTGGGCAGGCACTTTGTTGGGAGTGAATGCTGGGAAGGACCTTCCCTATGAAGCCCTTGCTAAGGAGTGCCCCCCCATGGTTGGTGAGAGCCCTCCCGCGGATGGTGGGGGCCCTCCCGCGGATGGTGAGGGCCCTCCCGCGGACGGTGGGGGCCCTCCCGCGGTTGGTGAGTGCCCTCCCGTGGGTGATGCGAACACCCGTGGCATGTGTGCTTCTGTGGCCCCCGAGGACTCTCGGGAGACCACTGCCTCTGCCATGCCGCCACCAGCTGCCCCTGAACATCCTGACTCGGGGATGGAGGTGGAGAGCACAGTGGACCCCCTCGTGGAAACACCGAGGAGGGGATCCAATCTAGGGCTGAGAGAGGCCCCCGCAGAGAAGGACGGGGGTCTTGAATTCTCCAGCCAAGAGGAGCCTGGGGAGTTGGGGCTCAGAGGGGAGTCCTCTGGCACCATGGAGTCGGTGGACTCCTCGATCCCCATTATCCCTGCCCGGGAGCTAGATAGTTTCCTGGATGATACCCTCTGTAGACACGGACATACGAAGGTGCAGTTGGCCCTTGAGAGGTGGAAGGATGCTTCGGTCATTCTCCACTCTCTCAGAGTATATATCAAGGCTAACCACAAGGCCAAACTTTCCGGGACTATCGAACATACTCGGGTCCTAAAGTTTAACAAAGTGATGCGAGAGCACGTAAAGGCTTCTCGGGGTATAGTACCCTGAGCGCCTATGAGAAGCAAGACTCTTGATTACCAATGGCTTTGAGCATCGGTACGCTAAACGTAAATGGATGTAAGGACGGGTTTCGCAGGTTCCAGGTACTCTCCTTTTTACAAAAGGGAAAGTATTCTGTGAGTTTCCTGCAGGAAACCCATACCACTCCAGAGGCTGAAGCCAGCTGGCATCTGGAGTGGCGAGGCAAGGTCTTTTTCAGCCACCTCACTTCGACATCTTGTGGGGTGGTGACCCTGTTCTCCGAATCCTTTCAACCTGAGCTGCTGCTTGCCAAAGCTGTTGTTCCAGGTCGCCTGTTGCATATCAGGGTCCGACACGAGGACTACACGTTTAATTTCCTGAACGTGTATGCTCCTGCCACCGGACCCCTGAGAAGGCAGTTCTTCGTCAGAATGTCTGAATACCTGGAGACAGTCGACGCAGACGAATACGTGGTGCTCGGGGATGATTTTAACTGTACCCTCGAGGCTCGCAAAGATCGGAATGGTCCGGAGCCACACCCGTGTTCTGCGTCGGCCTTGCGGGAGGTCATCACCCGCTACTCCTTGGTAGACGTCTGGCGAGAACAACATCCTGAGGCAATGCCAATGCCATTAGGCTGGCGCCGTTTTCGGACCACAATTGGGCGTCCGTGACGGTGACGCTGCTACCTGCAGCACCCTCGGCCGCATATTGGCACTTCAACAATACGTTGTTGGAGGACAAGGGGTTTGCGACGACGGTCCGAGACTTTTGGATGGCCTGGAGAGGTTGCAGGTCAGACTTTGCCACGTTAGAGCAGTGGTGGGACGTGGGCAAGGTTCATCTGCGCGTCGTGTGTCAGGAGTACACAAAGGGTGCCAGCGGGCGGCGTGATGCTGAGATCGAGGCCCTCAGGGAGGAGGTGCTCGATCTCGAGAAGCAGCTGTCTGTGGCAGGAGACCAATACCTGCAGAGTATGTATGTGGAGAGGAAGTGCACTCTCCGGGACTTGGAAGATCGGAGAGCTCGGGGGGCGTATGTACGATCCCGCATCAACTTCCTTCGAGAGATGGATCGCGGGTCGCGCCTCTTCTACGCGCTGGAGAAAAAGAGGGGAAACCGTAGACATATCACATGCCTGTTGGCAGAGGACGGTACCCCTCTGACTGACCCGGAGAGCATCCGGGACAGAACCCGGAGATTCTATGTAGATCTTTTCTCTCCGGAGTCCATCCAGCCAGATAAATGCAGGGTCTTATGGGAGGGGCTTCCCACGGTCAGTGAGGATGGAAGGGAGCCGCTTGAGTTACCTTTGACTCTGGCCGAGCTCTCTGAAGCCCTCAGTCTCATGTCCCACGGAAAAGCGCCGGGGCTAGACGGGCTGACTGTGGAGTTCTTCCGGTTTTTCTGGGAGATGCTGGGACCTGATTTCACCGAGGTCCTAGCCGAAGCCCTTGAGATCGGTGAGATGCCACTTTCGTGTCGGCGGGCAATACTGTCTTTGCTGCCGAAGAAGGGGGATCTCCGTCAGATCTCTAATTGGCGACCGGTCTCACTGCTCAGCACGGACTATAAGATCGTAGCCAAAGCGCTTTCGCTGAGGCTCAAGTCCGTGCTGGCAGAGGTGATTCACCCCGACCAGTCCTATACTGTCCCGGGCCGGAGCATTCATGACAACATTTTTCTGGTCCGGGACCTGATGCACTACGCGCAGAGGACTGGTCTATCACTCGCCTTCCTGTCCCTAGATCAGGAGAAGGCGTTTGACAGAGTGGATCACCGTTACCTTATGCAGACCCTGCGGGCGTTTGGCTTTGGCCCACAATTTGTGGGCTTTCTCCAGATGCTGTACGCCTCTGCAGAGTGTCTGGTGAAGATCAACTGGTCCCTGACGGCACCTTTTGTGTTTGGTCGGGGAGTACGTCAAGGGTGCCCCCTGTCTGGGCAACTGTACGCGCTGGCCATTGAGCCCTTCCTCTGCCTACTGAGGAGGAGGCTCACCGGGCTGGTGCTGCGGGAACCCGACATGCGAGTAGTCCTGTCGGCTTATGCCGATGACGTGCTCCTCGTGGCCCAGGACCTAGATGATCTAGAGCGGGCACAAGCGTGCCAAGAGGTCTACACCGCGGCCTCTTCTGCTCGGATCAACTGGTCCAAGTGCTCCGGCATATTGGTGGGTCCCTTACAGGTGGACTCTTTGCCCCCCACGTTTCGGAATGTCTCGTGGGAGAGCGATACTCTCAAGTATCTGGGAGTCTACCTGTCTGCTGCGGAGGACCCGGCACCAGAAAACTTCAGTGATCTTGAAGAACGGGTCATTGCTCGTCTGGGGTCATGGGTGTATCTGTCGAGAATGCTTTCCCTTAGGGGGAAGGACCCTGGTGATCAACCAGCTGGTGGCCAGTCAGCTTTGGCACCGGCTGATAGCCATGGGTCCAACCCCCGAATTTATCAACAAGATCCAGAGGAGGTTGATGGATTTCCTCTGGATGGGGAAGCATTGGGTCTCTGCGGGAGTTGCGTGTCTCCCTTTGGAGGAGGGTGGACAGGGAGTGGTGTGTGTCCGCTCCCAGTTACACACTTTCCGCCTCCAGTACCTGCAGAGATACCTATTCGCAGATCCGTCTCCGCACTGGTGCCAGCTGGCAACCAGTTTCTTTCGCCAGCTGCGCAATATGAGGTATGACCGGCAATTGTTTATCATCAGGCCTGAGGGTTTAGGTAGAGACCTCTCGGTGCTGCCGGCATACTACCGGGACTTACTGAAGGCCTGGAAATTGGTCTCCGCGACCAGGAAGGAACAGGCGGTGGGGGTTGATTTCCTCGCCGAGCCCCTGCTGTATAATCCGGCAGTGGGGGCTCGGATGTTGGATTCACCCTCTATTTGCCGCCGACTAATCCTGGCGCAGGTGACCAGAGTCGGAGATCTCCTGGACTATGAGCGGCGAGACTGGGTAGGAGCAGAGGAGCTCGCGCCCCGTATGGGTCTGCTTACTGCCCGCATCCCTCGTCGTTTGATCCAGGAGATTAAAGATGCCATCCACCCCGACTCACGCACCTTCATCGAGGGGGTTTTGTCAACCTATCAACTTCAGCTCTCCGAATCTTTGCGTAGAACCCAAACCAAGGCAACCCCCTCGAGTTCCTATCTCCCCAAACCTCAGCAGGTTGGGGGATATGTCCCCGGCATGTTTTCGCGGCATGCCGAGGAAAGTCCTGTATTCTCTGGAGCTCCATATAGTGCACTACCTCACCCTTGTCACCCGCCCAGATACCATCTGGAGGCGGGTATTTTTTGGGAACGAGGACGAGAGACCCCGGTGGAGAGAGCTCTATTCAGCTTTGGTTCCCCGTCTCGCCGGGGATTTGAGTTGGAGGGTCCTCCACGGTGCACTGAGCACAGGAGAGTATTTGGCACACTTCACGGACTCCCCCGCCGAATGTCCCTTCTGTGGCGAGCGGGAGTCCGTATTCCACATTTATCTGAGCTGCGCCAGACTGCAGCCCCTTATCCACCTTGAGGAGCCTTCTTCTGCAGTTCTGGTTAAACTTCTCTCATCTTTTTATTTTTGGGTGCCCAGTGTCCCGAGACAATAAGCCTAGGGATCTCCTAGTCAACCTGCTCCTGGCAGTGGCTAAGGTAGCCATTTACAAGACCAGGAAGCAGCGTTTGGAGAGGGGGGTCCCAACGAACATCGTGGCAGTGTTCCGGGCACTGGTGCACTCCCGTTTTAGGGCAGAGTTCACGTACGCCGAGTCCGCTGGGACGGTTTCGGAGTTTGCCTCCCAGTGGGCGTTAGGCGGGGTGCTCTGCTCGGTATCCCCCATCATGGGGTCTTCTGAGTTAACCCTTCTTTTTTAAGTGCATTTTTTAGTGCACTTGTTGATTCCCTTATATATTTGTTTGACTGGTTTTTCTTTGTTCTACTTGGCAACAAGTAGAATTGCTGTTTAACTGAATTGGCCGGCTTTGCCGGCCAATCAGTATTGAACCAGATCAAAATAGGCTGCGTCACTCACCTCAGCACTATCACCTGTTGCTTCACTCACCTCAGCGCACTCACCTGCTGTTGGTTAACTATATTGACTCATTGAGAAAGCGGAAACCAGCACACGCCGACAGGAAAAAATGTATTTTACTGTGGGAAACTCAAATTCGCCACACTTTCATGGCCAATTCGCCACTTGTGGCGATTGGCGACAGGGTTGCCCACCTCGGTTGTAGAAGGTGTAGTAAATGCAGGGAGGGGCTTCCCAGCAGAATGAGGAAATACATAAAATCAGTATCTTTGAACATGATGTATATCTTATTTATATAGACGCATCTATGAATATAGCACTTCACCGCAGTAATACACTGGACAAAATAGTAGGAGACAATAGGAATAAGTGTTACAGACAAGTTACATTAGGAAAGCATTCCCCTGCCCCAAAGAGCTTACAATCCAAGGGGTAAGTAGGGAGAACTTGGAGACATGCATCACTCAGTCATTTTTGGAGTTAAGTTATTGATTGCCACCTGAAAAAGGGAGCAGTATTTTCTGCAACCTTAATCGCAACCATCGTCATTGGTTACCCTAAAAACAGTACTCCGAGTTGTACTCGGCAAAGACGAGGACGCATGCGCTTTACAGCAAAGCTCCCGTTACATTTCCAAAGAACAGAAAGACCTGCAGAGTATTGTACTGTCACTTTGTCCCAAAACAGTCTGCTCACCTCCTTACATCCCTCCTGGCTTCCCATCGAGTTCGGGATCACCCATATACTTCTTCTTACCTTTAACACTCTGCGCCTCTCTACATATCGGCTTTGATAACTCGTTCTGCCCCTGCTCCCTACCTATAAGGCCCGTTCTATAGTGCCGGGTGCGCGCGGAATTTTAGTTGGCTGACGTCCGTCAGCCTTTTTATGATGGCGCTGCGCGCACGGCAAGGAGAGAAGAACCGGCCAACAGAGAAAGAAAAAAGAAAGAAATCGCGCCGCTGAAAAGGTGTGTGTGTGTGTGTGTGTGTGTGTGTGTGTGTGTGTGTGTGTGTGTGTGTGTGTGTGTGTGTGTGTGTGTGTGTGTGTGTGTGTGTGTGTGTGTGTGTGTGTGTGTACAACATATTAAAAAAATTATTTCAGGATTTATTTTAAAAACACATACATACACACAGTCGCGCACAGTATATACACAAAAAGTGTGCGGCACGTGCATGCGCCTACGCACAGGCACACTATATAACAGCCCTTACTGTCTCCTCCATGCCTTTCATCTCTACTGCTCTCTCTTGCCTTAAATCTTTTCCCCTCATTGCCTCTTACCTGTGGAACTCCCTCGCACTCCGTATATGCCAAGCACCGTCTCTCCCACCTTAAAATTCAAACCTTAAAGCTCACCTCTTAAATATTTAAATAGACTCATGGTTACTGACCCACAGTCACTCCTACCAACCAGCTCAGCACTTATTCCCTCGCGTGCTGTCCCCCAACATACCACTTAGATTGTAAGCTCTCCAGGAAAGCGATTTCTGCTCTGTCTGATTTTGTACACTGTACTATATAAAGATATATTATATTAAAAACAAGAGTTAAAAACTACTTCAATAAAAGAGAATCTATGTTTAATTAGAGGCGTTTGCCATTTGAACAAATTGTAGCAAGACAGATACAGCAAAGTTGCTGAATGGATCAGTATACAGTATGAAAATGGAAAAAGCAAGTTTAACACCGACGTCGGGCTCATGTTATTCTGGATCAACCAGGAAATGTACATGACGTGGTTTCACAACACCACAACAAAAGCAGCGCCTGGAAGACGACGGACGCATCAAACCCCCCCCCCCGCGCATTGCGCTGCAGTATATATACATATGCATTGTTCTTCAGTGTGTATATAATTATGAATTGCAGAATATATAATACGCATACGCATTGCCCTGCAGTGTATATAATCTATGCATTGCAGAGTATATAATATACATATGCATTGCTCTGCAGGGTATATAATATATGCAATGCAGAGTATATAATATACATACGTATTGCTCTGCAGGATATATAATATACATACGTATTGCTCTGCATATATAATCTATGCATTGCAGAGTATATGGTACGCATACGCATTGCTCTGTAGTGTATATTGTATTGTATGTCTTTATTTATATAGCGCCATTAGTGTACATAGCGCTTCACAGTAGTAATACATGTGGTAATCAAATAAATAACAGATAATATAAATAACAGATCATGGGAATAAGTGCTTTAGACATAAAAGTAACATTTCGGAAGAGGAGTCCCTGCCCTGAGGAGCTTACATTCTAATTGGTAGGTAGGGAGAACGTACAGAGACAGTAGGAGGGAGTTCTGGTAAGTGCGTCTGCAGGGGGCCAATCTTTATGTATCCTGTGTTCAGAATATCCACAGTGCTATTCATATGCTTCTTTAAGCAAGTGTGTCTTAAGGTGGGTCTTAAAGGTGGATAGAGAGGGTGCTAGTCGGGTACTGAGGGGAAGGGCATTCCAGAGGTGTGGGGCAGTCAGTGAAAAAGGTTTAAGGCGGGAGAGGGCTTTAGATACAAAGGGGGTAGAAAGTAGACATCCTTGAGCAGAACGCAAGAGTCGGGATGGTGCATAGCGAGAAATTAGGGCTGAGATGTAAGGAGGAGCAGAAGAGTGTAAAGCTTTAAAAGTGAGGAGAAGAATGGAGTGTGAGATGCGGGATTTGATCGGAAGCCAGGAGAGGGATTTCATGAGGGGAGATGCTGAGACAGATCTAGGAAAGAGTAGAGTGATTCTGGCAGCAGCATTTAGGATAGATTGTAGGGGAGACAGGTGAGAGGCAGGAAGGCCAGCCAGCAGGAGGTTACAGTAATCAAGACGGGAGAGAATGAGGGCCTGAGTCAGAGTTTTAGCAGTCGAACAACAGAGGAAAGGGCGTATCTTAGTTATATTGCGGAGGAAAAAGCGACAAGTTTTAGAAATGTTTTGAATGTGAGGGGCGAATGTGAGAGAGGAGTCGAGTGTGACCCCTAGGCAGCGTGCTTGGGCTACTGGGTGAATGATTGTAGTTCCAACAGTAATGTGGAAGGAGGTAGTAGGGCCAGGTTTGGGAGGAAGTATGAGGAGCTCTGTTTTTGCCATGTTGAGTTTAAGGCGTCGGAGGGCCATCCAGGATGATATAGCAGAGAGACATTCAGAAACTTTGGTTTGTACAGCAGGTGTAAGGTCAGGTGTTGAAAAGTATATTTGTGTGTCGTCGGCATAGAGGTGATAATTAAACCCAAAAGATGTTATTAGGTCACCTAGAGAGAGTGTGTACAGAGAAAAGAGAAGAGGTCCCAGGACAGAGCCCTGGGGTACCCCCACAGAGAGATCAATAGAGGAGGAGGTGTTAGCAGAAGAGACACTAAAAGTACGATGGGAGAGGTAGGATGAGATCCAGGATAGAGCTTTGTTCTGAATACCTAGAGTATGGAGAATGTGGAGGAGAAGAGGGTGGTCCACGGTGTCAAATGCTGCAGAGAGGTCGAGTAATATGAGCAGAGTGTAATGACCTCTGTCTTTGGCAGCATGGAGGTCGTCAGTTATTTTAGTGAGGGCTGTTTCCGTGGAGTGAGCAGTGCGGAAGCCAGATTGTAGAGGGTCTAGGAGAGAATAGGTGTTGAGAAAATGGAGCAAGCGAGAGAATACAAGACGTTCAAGTAGTTTAGAGGCAAAAGGCAGGAGGGAGACAGGTCGATAGTTAGAAAGACAGGTAGGGTCAAGCTTGCTGTTTTTGAGTAATGGTATGACTGTTGCATGTTTGAAGGAGGATGGAAAGGTTCCAGAGCAGAGGGAGGAGTTAAAAATGTGTGTAAGCGTAGGGATTATAGTAGGAGCTAGAGGTTTTAGGAGATGGGAGGGAATGGGGTCAAGAGGGCAAGTGGTAGAGGGAGAAGAGGAGATCAACAGCGACACATCCTCCTCTGAGACAGTGGAAAAAGACTCAAGGAAGGCAGGAGGAGAGTTAGGAAGAGGTGTAGGATGGGGGGAAGAAACAGAGGGGATGTTCTGCCGTATGGATTCCACCTTTTCCTTAAAATAGTCAGCAAAGTCCTGAGCGGAGATGGAGGAAGGAGAGGCAGCTGAGGGTGGTTTGAGTAGAGTATCAAAGACAGAGAACAGTCGGCGTGGGTTAGACTTGTGCATGTTGATTAGTGCAGAAAAGTAGGCTTGTTTAGCTTGCGAGAGGGCAGAGTTGAAACAGGATAGCATAAATTTGTAGTGAAGGAAGTCTGCGAGAGTGTGAGACTTCCTCCAGAGGAACGAGTGGAGGAACGCAGCATGCGCGTGTGGGAATTTAGCCAGGGTCTAGGGTTAGAAGGGCGAGGGCGGCAGAGAGAAAGCGGGGCATGTAGATCAAGAGACGAGGACAAGACAGAGTTGTACTTTCTGACCAGGTTGTCAGGGTCTGTAGCAGAGCTGAGAGAGGAGAGGGAGGAGTGTAAAGTGGACTCAAAGTCAGGTAAGTGAATAGAGCGCAGGTTTCTGCAGAACCGGGGTGTAGATGGAGGTGGAGAAGGGGAGAAGCGAGATAAAGAGAATGAGATGAGATGATGGTCAGAGAGAGGAAAAGGGGAAATGGAGAAATCAGAGAGAGAGAAGTTTTTAGTGAAAACCAGGTCTAAGTAGTGGCCATCCTTGTGGGTGCTGGCTGCAGTCCACTGTTGAAGGCCAAAAGAAGAGGTAAGAGAAAGAAAGCGGGAAGCCCAAGAGAGAGAGGGGTCATCAATGTGGCAATTGAAGTCCCCAAGGAGAAGAACAGGGGAGTCTGAGGAGAGAAAGAAAGAGAGCCAGGATTCAAAGTGAGAGAGAAAGGCAGAAGGGGGATGAGTAGAGGTAGGTGGGCGATAGATGACCGCCACATGAACAGGGAGAGGAGAGAAGATCTGGACAGTGTGAGCCTCAAAGGAGGGAAAAGCAAGAGAGGGGGGAATAGGAAGGGTTCGGTAACGGCAGACAGAGGAGAGCAGGAGCCCCACGCCTCCACCCCTGCCATCAGGGCGCGGAGTGTGGGAGAAGGAAAGGCCACCATAGGAGAGGGCAGCTTCCAGAGCAGAGTCAGACTGAGTGAGCCAAGTCTCAGTTATAGCAAATAGGAGCAGAGAGTGAGAGAGAAAGAAGTCATGTACAGAGAGGAACTTGTTAGAGAGGGAGCGAGCATTCCAAAGGGCACAGGAGAATGGGAGAGAGGAGGGAGGGTGGCAGGGGATGGGTATGAGGTTGGAGGGGTTGACACCAGGAGTAGAAGTTGCATGTGGGAGGCGAGGACGAGAGCAAGTTGAAATAAGACAGGGACCAGGATTGGGAGAGATATCCCCAGAAGCAAGGAGGAGAAGCATGGATAGAAAGAGGATGTATGAGGATGATTTGTAGGGGTGTTTTTTAGTGCTGGGGATATAGCTGTGTGGTGTCAGAGGACGCAGGTAAGAAAGGAGTTCATGTGAACAGAGAAGTGGTGAAGGAAGGAGAGATGGAGATATATGAATAGAGTTAGAGACATACTGAGGCTGGTAAAAAGAAGTGCATAATTTGAGAAGAAGTGAAGTCACAGCAAATATAAATGGTAAGGGCAGCATCACAGCAGTAATGATGCCGTCTGGTATTGATGATATCCTCCTTTCCAGCGTAGTTCAAATGCAGGAATCAGGGCCAGATGGGGTGTCCACTTCTTCCTCACTTCTTTTGAACTTCCTTTTAAACTTCAGTTGTTCAATAGTCATGCCACTTATAATGGGCCACTTTGAATATATAATCTGCATTGCAGTATAATATACATTGCTCTGCAGTGTATATAATCTATGCATTGCAGAGTATATGGTATGCATTGCTCTGCAGTGTGTATATAATCAATGCATTTCAGAATATATAATACACATACGCATTGCTCTGCAGTGTATATAATCTATGTATTGCAGAATATATAATACACATACGCATTGCTCTGCAGTGTATATAATAATGTATTGCAGAGTATATGGTACGCATTGCTCTGCAGTGTGTATATAATCAATGCATTGCAGAATATATAATACACATACGCATTGCTCTGCAGTGTATATAATCAATGTATTGCAGAATATATAATACACATACGCATTGCACTGGCTTCAAAGTGCTCCTGGAACCAGGACATCTGCCATTTCAATCTGTAACCTCCCACTTCAGAGACTAGTTCCAGGGCTCCCTCTTGTGGCGACCGGCTGAACTGCTGGTTTAACCCCTCACCTGGGGGCTTCTCTTCCCAGAAACACATTTAGCAGCTCGTTAAGAGTAATGAAGAGCGCGCCGGGCGTGGAGGCACCGGGGCCCCCGGACGGAGTCCTGCAGGGGAGAAACGGCGTCCTATATTCCTGGAACGCATTAATAATGGAGGATGCTGTGTGTAGGATCAGGGCAGTGCGTGGTTTGACCGGAGCCACTCACAGACAATGTTAGCTACAGCTACGCTGTCTGAAAAGGTTATTAACCCCTTCAATGCAGCACATTGATATTTACACATATACACACACAAATCTTACCTTTGGCGGGACACAAGCCGGCATGCCCGCTGCGAGCCCCGCACTCCTGCAGCGTCATGACGTCACGCCGCCTTGCCCTAGAGATGGCCCATATATAGATATATATATTTTAATGTGTTCCAATCACTTACAGGATTATTACTAAAATACTCACTAACCGCCTGCCACAAATCCGGTGTAGAGCACACGCGGGATTTTGCCGCGAATTTAACCCAATGGATCACATCCAAGTCGTACAAGAAGTGATTGCCACTTGGGACTCCCATATTATAAAGAACATTAAGGAGAGCCACATCAACCATTAGATGACATGAAGATACAAGCGAGATAAGGATCAGCAAGGCAACAGCCCCGGTGTCGGAGCTGCACGCACGCCTGCCAGGCGCGCAGCGTGTGCAGCCATGCTCCCCGGTCTGTGCAGAGCTGCAGGGGGAAAGACAAGAGACAAGGAGACACCGTGTCACCGGGATCAGTAAGGGAGTGCGGCTGGGAGACACCGTGTCACCAGGATCAGTAAGGGAGTGCGGCTGGGAGACACCGTGTCACCAGGATCAGTGCGGGAATGCGGCAGGGAGACACCGTGTCACCAGGATCAGTAAGGGAGTGCAGCAGGGAGACACCGTGTCACCAGGATCAGTAAGGGAGTGCAGCAGGGAGACATCGTGTCACCAGGATCAGCAAGACCACCCCCCTCTGTGATGTATGGTTCTCTGTAGGTCTTATACCCAGCATTTGCTGAACATTTATTGATATCTCCTTAGCATTTAGTCTTATGATTTTGATAGTACATTTTGTGTGAGGCGCTGGCACTTGCCCTGACTTTTTGGAGGTAAGGTTTTTCACTCTGTTTTTTTTTAAAGAAATGTTCTTGTGTCTGTCCCCATTTTTTGCTAAGATAATAAAATGTGTTTTTCTGTTTTTGCACCTGACCCAGAGTGCCCCCATTTTGTGCAGTTTCTGGGATTCCTCTCTTTGGGAGTCCTGTCCTGTTTGATTGAATCTTACACAGTGTCTCAAGAAGAAAGTTTATGACCAGTATATTCTGCCCGTGCTGCTCACGTGTGAATGTGACACTCGAACCCTAAATGCAAAGATAATTCAGAAGCATGGAGAGATGCCTGCTGGGTATTACACGAAAAGACACTTCTAGAGGGAAATGTGTTCTTAAAGGCTTAGAGTGCTTACCCCGAGGATTACTTACCCCCACCTACAAACTGAGACAACACTGTTTTGTGGAAGTAAACATTTTGGTAACAGCTTTATTACTTTAACATTTGAAAATAAACTGGCAGACAGTCAATAGTCATGTTGTCTGGCGGGAGCCCATCTACAAACCGCCCTGTTATCTGCTTAACCTGGTCCCCCTTTCTGGCCACCTGGGCCTAACTGCACAGGTTAGAGCCCAGCTTCCCAAGGCTGCGATTATACCTGATCAGGCAGGGCACGCTCCCTCCCTCAGGGCGATGCGCACGCCCGAAACCGGCAGGCATCAGGGAGGCGACGCCATGACACGTGAGCGGTTCGCCCTCATTAGCGGAACCGCTCACGTGATGCGGCCGTCGCTCAGGAAAATTCAATTTCTGAGATCTGCTCTAAAATGGTGCGCTTGGCCACTTAGTGCACGCTCAGTGGGAAACATGCATTTGCTTTGGAGTCGCTTGCCTGGCCGCATTTGGTATAAGCACGGCCTAAGACTTGTACAGACAGGGCGCCTGCGTCTGTGCCTCCGGCCTGCACAATCTCTTCGGGGAGGGGGTGGGGGGACTAACGTCTGAAACCCAACCGTATAGGATGGAGCCTCAATTCGGATGTCTCACGGTGTCCCTAAACTGACTGGCCTGACAGACCTCTTACTGCTTGCAAATGTTACTCATACAAAATAGCCATGCTTTTGTCAGCCAGATGCACCGCGCCCACCTATGCCAAGTACACACTGTGAAGACAGAAAGCATGTTAAAACTGCACGATTGTCTAAAACAGTGGCTTTCAACTTTTTTTTGGTTAGGGAACCCCAGAATGATTGGGAAATTCTGGGGAACCCCAACCCTTGTACAGTTTGTCTCCCACACTTCTGTGTACACACACACACACACTCTCTCTCTCTTTCCTCCCCACCCCTGACACAGACACTTTCTCCCCCTCTCGGATAAAGAATGGATAGGAATGAAACACCCTAATATACCTATTATATTAACCCTTAATGTTCCTTAGAAACAATTAGTACCGAGATTTCCAAGGAAAATACAATATGCAGATTCAAGTATAAAATGTATTAAAAATACACTATCACTACAAAAACTGATGACACCACACTGTGCGTTTGGTAAACCTTGTTCAAGCTTGAACACAATTAACTAACAGCAACAAGCAATTAATAAAACAAACATATCCTCATATTCTTAATAACAGATGGACTTTTCTATGCAATGTTATGGCATGTGGATAATTGGTTCACCAAAAAAAAAAAAAGTCCTCCCTGTTTAGTGATTTATATGTTTAGCACAACTCAAGTTAAAAAAAAAAGTGTCCAATCTGGAAGTATAGCTTGTTTCCACTTTGTATCTCAGGCATACTGTTTCCACTTTGTACTGAGGCATACTGTTTCCACTTTGCATCTTTCAGAAAGGGTTTCAAACTTTCAACTTCTCTCCTCCCTGTTTGCAGGGGAATAGGTATTTGCGTTTTTTTTTAATTCAAATAGATCAAACCTTGTGATTATATTTGTAAAACAATGTGCACAAACTCCATGATGGAGTATTTGATAGTGTCCAGAAAATGGTATATTAACAATACCTCTCTTTAGTTGGAATAATAAGATAATGTAATTGTACATGCACTCTTCATTGCTGTTTTTTATATGAATGAGCCGGCAGTTTGTAAGTGCAGTCTTACCCCAAGGCACCGCTCCACGGAACTCAAGAATCCTTAGTTCCCACACCGGCCCGGTGCTGCACTGGTGCCTCTTCTGGTACGTCTGTTGTAGCCTTTATGTTGCCGGTTGGAGTGTCAGATCCTTCGATAAATCCATCGAGGCAATTGTCCCTCCCCACTGCTTTCCGGTCTGATGCCTGAGAAATGTCGGTCTTTGCACTTTGGAGCCAAAAGTGTCGACAATCCGACGGTAACAGTTTGCACCTGCAGGCTTCCGTAGCCTCCCACTGCGACATGGCCACCCATCTCTCCAGCGGACTCCCTCAGGGCAATGAACCCTGCTTCCCCACTGTGTCAGTTCTCTGCTTTGGTGCCAAAAACTAGGAGTAGCTTGAAACAGTGCAATCACAAAATCCTCACAAGGTTAGGTTGTCTCACCCTACGCGTTTCGCCAGATACTTGGCTTCTTCAGGGGTTAAATCTGCTGTAGTATGCAGCACCTATTTATACTAATCACAATTAAAGTATGGAACGTCTTTTATGCAAAGATTTTTCTATATTTAGCATTTTCATTGCTATGCACTTGAACATTGATTCATTGAAGCATTGGAGATTTATTTCACTGGTTTTCATGACAATGTTATGTAGTTGGAAACTCTTGAGACAGTTAATTGAAATATGATCTATTTAGACATGCCATCTTATCTCAATAGCCATAATTTTTCATTTGGGAACAACAGTATATGCAAACTCTGCTCTTGAATGGAGATGTGAAGGGGGTGGAACTGAGCCGTGCACAGGGGGGGGGGGGGGGGGGACAGGGACATTCATGTGCAGGGGGGAACCCGGATTGCTGTGAACGGGGGAAGCGAAGAGAGGGGAAGGGGGAGCGGGAAAATTCAATCCCGGGCAACTCCGGGTATATCAGCTAGTACAGTATATACCCATTAGTGTGTGTACAGTATATGTATGTGTGTGGTGGTGTAATATTCATGCATGTGGACAACATATTTTTTATAACATAGCTCTTCTTCCTTGAAAGGTTGCAGACTCCAACACTAGGTCCATCCACAAATCCATGTCTTTTCCCCCCAAACTCAGGAGTGGATCTACCTGCCACCTTTGCCTAAACCGTTCGTCGTAATCTCGCCATGCTGACCCCCCGTATTCTTCATGTATTGTCACTATTAAATGCAAGTATTTCAGTACATTCGACACTTGCTTCGGATGTTTTGTAAGGAAACAGTCCCCGAAAACAGTGAACCCCAGCACCCAGTTCCCAATGCTCCTCACTATACACGCTGACCCACTCGCACCCGCCTCCCGCGCGCGCTTCCTCTCTAACTGCCCCTTCACGGAAAGTTTAAATATATCCACATATTTCCTTGTTACTATATCTCGTTGGGTTTTCCTGGACAGGTGTGCGTACAGGTAGTTAGTGTGCGTATCTCGATCGCTGCGGGAGGAAGCTACCCCCTTGTCCCGCCGCGCTTTGCGTTTATCCACCTTCCGCCCCCTCTCCTTCTTACGTCGCTTCACTGCCTTGCTTAACACGTCCAACTGTTTCCTCAACCGCTTTAAGCCTGGGGTCTCGTCGCTGTCTGCGCCACTGCTCGTGTCTGACGCAGCACTCTCACTATCCGAGCCCCGGGACTCACAGCCTGACCCCGTGACAACAGATCCGCCCTCACTTTTAATCACAGCATTATCATGCTCACCGGATCCTGCCGCCTGGACACCTGGCTGACCAGTCGCGGATCTCTTGCGCGCCGCACGGCTTCTGCTGCCGGTCACTGGTTCGACGACGCCTCCCTGTACCCCCAATTTCAGCATATCCGCTGGGGGGTTGGCCGGAGCAAGGGGGGTGACCAGGTGCCCCCACACGGCCTGCGGCAATGGGAGGGCAGGGGCCACCCATGGTGCTGTGGTAGGGGGGGAACTCGCCCACCCTTGCATGGCCAGACCGCCTGGGTGGCTTGCTGTGTGCCCTGGGGGCCATGCTTGAAATGGTGGTTGGCCCCAGGGGTAGCCTGCAGGGGGGTGGCAGTACCAACACAGTTCCTGCAGGGAATTTACGACCGGGTGGGGCGTGGGGCTGACCAGCGGAGCAGAGGGGGGCAACAGCGGACCGGAGCGGGGTAACAGCGGAGCGGAGGGGGGTAACAGTGCAGGCGGGGTGCCTCTCACCTCCCCGGTTGCCGCCGTGGCCGGAGCCGGCCTGCGCGCTGCTCTCTCTCCCTGCACAGCCCGGGGAGAGCAGGTACCAGAGTCAGGCTGGGGGGCGGAGCTTCCTCTCCGGTCCCTGGGGCTTCCCGTGCAGGGAGAAGCCGGCCCCCGGCCCCGCCGCTCCCTCCTCTGGGCTGTCCGGCGGCCAGTGGAGCGCGGCTGGGCTGCGGCGGGGAGATGCATGGCGCCGCCGGGACTCAGGAAACCTAGAGAGAGAGAGAAAGGAAAGTTGTGCTGGAGTTGAGCGCGCGCAGGGTTTAAATACCCCGCGCCTGGCCGACTCCGCTCCCCGCAGTGCCGCGCGCGCGAAAATAGTGAATGCCTCGTGGCGTGGGGAGGGTGGGGGGAGCCGCACGCCTAGCGTCCTGGCGGCGCGTGCACAATGTCCCACTGCACGCGCGCCTGGCGTACTGGCGACGCGTGCATAGCGCATCACCGCGGTCTGCAGGGCATGGCCAAAACGGGTCAGGTGGGCGTGGCCACGACGAAGGGGTGGGGCTACGACGCCGGCTCAACCCTCAGTTCATCCTATCCGTGGTGAAACCCACTAGAGGTGTGTGTGTGTGTGTGTGTGTGTGTGTGTGTGTGTGTGTGTGTGTGTGTGTGTGTGTGTGTGTGTGTGTGTGTGTGTGTGTGTGTGTGTGTGTGTGTGTGTGTGTGTGTGTGTGTGTGTGTGTGTGTGTGTGTGTGTGTGTGTGTGTGTGTGTGTGTGTGTGTGTGTGTGTGTGTGTGTGTGTGTGTGTGTGTGTGTGTGTGTGTGTGACCAACCCCTGCCAGCCAATATTAGTGTTCATTGTTGAAACTACCATTGGCTGTGAAGCGCGGCGCTGTCGCTGTTGCAGTCGCGGGAGTCTTTCAAAACTGTGATTCCAGGCTACAGCAGCGCGACGTCACTTTCAGCAGCCAATCAATGCATTTGCTGCTGAAAGCGGACACACTCAGGAGCTCCCTGCACACACATACACACACACAAGATGGGAACCAAGGCACTTTTGACTTTTAAACGTTCTCCGCCTCTTTGTTTTTTTTGTCTTCTCTTGGCTTTGTTCTTTTTTTTTCTATGTGACCTAGCACTTTTGATGTCTTTCAGTCTTACTTGAACAGTCCTTTCAAACTGTACATACTGTAATGTGAAACGCGTCAACACGTTTGTTCAACTGACAAATTACTTCTGTAAATTTACACACACACACAATTACGCTCTCAATTCCCCACTCCCCCCGCATTACATTATTTATCCGCCGCGGGGGGCGTGGCCAAAACAGAGGCCATGACGTCAGGCACAACACTAGAACTGCAACACAATAAAAGCACTCACTCCTATAACACGTCACTTGCGATTATAACTTTGCTTCATAATTTCAGGTGCTGCAAAGTAAAAGTAGTTTGTAAACATGGGGGGGATCATCGCTTCCCACTATGATCCAGCACAAATTACCTTTTTACACCATCCATGTGCTGTATCCCTAACATATCTCCATTACCACAGTGTGGAAACGGCAGCTTTGATTTCCTTACGCCCCCCACCCCTCACACCTGCTCAGAATACCCCTTCCAGAGGAGGCAGCATTACTACTTATAATGTAATGGGAGCTAAATATACCCACAGCACAATCATCATTACTATCGGCTCCCAGTGCACAACGTGACCGCGTCGCCGCACGGGAACACAATCGTGTTGTCTCCCCTGCTGGCTGACACGCCACCGCACTGCGTGAGAAAACACGGGAGAAGTCACCGGGGCCTGCCTTGTTGAGGTGAGTGACTGGTGCACGTCGCCGTCACCACCGGGGACCTAGCCTAAACTCTCACTGAGGCACATCTGCCCTTATCTGGGCGACGGCACCATACACCAAACAAAAGTCTGTGACCTCATCACACGGGGGGAAGAAATTAAAACGGTGGCGGGCCGGACATCGCCACCAGAAACGACCCAACGTTGGACGAAGATGGAACGCGACCGGAGTCCAAGTCCAAAGCAGTATGAAACAATACCAACAATAAAAACGAGTCACGTTTCTATCTGGCCCTATGAGCATATATAATGTTCAGTTCTACATACATATAGATATGTATAGGTGTATATAAGGGTAAGAAGATATCCACAGGCCCTCGCAGGTCTTTAATATTGTGATATCATTTATTTAAAGTGAGTCAATAATGTGCATGCGCGCTCTTATTTATACATACAATATCACAGACATCCCAGGCTCCCATGGAAATGATACATTTATAGGGTCACATTATCCGCATGGTGTTCATGCAGCACTAACTATATTCATAGATCCTGCCTAGGCCTGGCCAGGTGTGACAAACGCCACTTACTAAATAACATCTTATATTATTGCCGCAGTCCGAGCTGGAAGCCATAGTTTTTGTTGCTAATGCTGCCTTCAGGAGATGTGTTTAAAATACAAAGTGTCCGGGAGGTTAAAATGGAGCTCTCTCCAGAGCCCGGCGCAGAGTAAAGGTTCTCATGGTAACCGCATGAATTTAAAAAAAGAAAGTGTTTTAAAACAAAAGAGAAGAACTTTCTCTGGGAGATACGAACATTATAGGGGTTAATTGGATATAGGTTTATGGCGGGGTTGTGGCTTTAACATCTTAATATATAAAATCGAAAGGTTGGTACTAGCTGCGGTGAATCTGATTGGTCCTCAGCCGGCGCTGAGTGCCTAAGATGGCAGCACCCGGAAGGACCCCCTTCCTCCCTCGCGGCGCTGAGTGCCTAAGATGGCGGCGCCCGGAAGGAGAGGTGACATATCTGTGAGTGTGTGTGTGGGGGACACTGTGTGTGTGTGTGTGTGTCAGACACTGTAGGGTGGGGACCAGAGCTGCGCATGGGGGGGGGGGGGGGAGGAGCGGAGAGAGAGGGGGGAGCCAAGAAACATACAGGGGGAGTGGAGAGGAGGGACACGGAAATTTTAAGCAACCCCCCCCTCCTGTCCACTGTCCCCCCCTCCTGTCCACTGTCCCCCCCCTCCTGTCCACTGCCCCCCCCCTCCTGTCCACTGTCCCCTCCCTCCTGTCCACTGTCCCCCCCCTCCTGTCCACTGTCCCCCCCCTCCTGTCCACTGTCCCCCCCTCCTGTCCACTGTCCCCCCCGTCCCCCTCTCCTGTCCCCTCCGTCCCCCTCTCCTGTCCCCTCTCCTGTCCACTGTCCCCCCCTCCTGTCCACTGTCCCCCCCTCCTGTCCACTGTGTCCCCCCTCCTGTCCACTGTCCCCTCTCCTGTCCCCTCTCCTGTCCACTGTCCCCCCCTCCTGTCCACTGCCCCCCCCTCCTGTCCACTGTGTCCCCCCTCCTGTCCACTGTGTCCCCCCTCCTGTCCACTGTGTCCCCCCTCCTGTCCACTGTGTCCCCCCCCCCCTCCTGTCCACTGTGTCCCCCTCGTCCTGTCCACTGTCTCTCTCCCCTCCCCTCCTAGCGGGAAATGTAACTCACGGGCAACGCCGGGTCTCTCAGCGAGTAATTAATATTAATGATTAATACTAAGACTAATAATAATGGCAGACACCGGAACGGCCGCACACAGCGCAGAATTCCACAGTAAGTACGCCAGAGCTGCACAGCCATTTATTAAATCTGCTCGTAGTGTCACAAGAAGAGATGACGCTGGGATTGTTTCTGCGCGTGGCCGGCAGTATCACCCTGCGGTAACACACCCGGTGGTAACACTGCGCAGTAACGCCCGCTGGTGACACCCGGTGGTAACACTGCGCAGTAACGCCCGCTGGTGACACCCGGGGGTAACACTGCGCAGTAACGCCCGCTGGTGACACCCGGTTAGAATGTATTAAGAAAAGATACTTATATATATGTATTGACCAATTTGTGTCCGAGAATAAAACAGCAGCAATTCCCCAGGGAGCCCAGCAGGGAGCGCCAACACCCAGCAGTTCCCCGGTTATATTGTACAGGATCACATACAGGCAGTCCCCGGTTATATTGTACAGGATCACATACAGGCAGTCCCCGGTTATATTGTACAGGATCACATACAGGCAGTCCCCGGTTATATTGTACAGGATCACATACTGGCAGTCCCGGTTATATTGTACAGGATCACATACAGGCAGTCCCCGGTTATATTGTACAGGATCACATACAGGCAGTCCCCGGTTATACAGGATCACATACAGGCAGTCCCCGGTTATATTGTACAGGATCACATACAGGCAGTCCCCGGTTATATTGTACAGGATCACATACAGGCAGTCCCCGGTTATATTGTACAGGATCACATACTGGCAGTCCCGGTTATATTGTACAGGATCACATACAGGCAGTCCCCGGTTATATTGTACAGGATCACATACAGGCAGTTCCCCGGTTATATTGTACAGGATCACATACAGGCAGTCCCCGGTTATATTGTACAGGATCACATACAGGCAGTCCCCGGTTATATTGTACAGGATCACATACAGGCAGTCCCCGGTTATATTGTACAGGATCACATACAGGCAGTTCCCCGGTTATATTGTACAGGATCACATACAGGCAGTCCCCGGTTATACAGGATCACATACAGGCAGTCCCCGGTTATATTGTACAGGATCACATACAGGCAGTCCCCGGTTATATTGTACAGGATCACATACAGGCAGTCCCCGGTTATATTGTACAGGATCACATACAGGCAGTCCCCGGTTATATTGTACAGGATCACATACAGGCAGTCCCCGGTTATATTGTACAGGATCACATACAGGCAGTTCCTCGGTTATATTGTACAGGATCACATACAGGCAGTCCCCGGTTATATTGTACAGGATCACATACAGGCAGTCCCCGGTTATATTGTACAGGATCACATACAGACAGTCCCCGGTTATATTGTACAGGATCACATACAGGCAGTCCCCGGTTATATTGTACAGGATCACATACAGGCAGTCCCCGGTTATATTGTACAGGATCACATACAGGCAGTCCCCGGTTATACAGGATCACATACAGGCAGTCCCCGGTTATATTGTACAGGATCACATACAGGCAGTCCCCGGTTATATTGTACAGGATCACATACAGGCAGTCCCCGGTTATATTGTACAGGATCACATACAGGCAGTCCCCGGTTATACAGGATCACATACAGGCAGTCCTCGGCTAACCAATGGAATCCGTTCGCGTTGGATATGCAGTTCGTTGTAAAGTGAAACGTTGGATGACGAGGACGACCTGTAGATAGAACATACAACTAAAGCATGTCTTGGGTACGGCTACTCTGCAGATTTATTTACCCTGCAACACCCTTCTGGCTGCGAAAGAGTTAACTTTCCATTTCCTCTAACCAAACGCACGCCTCACTTATATTTACATAGATTGCCAGCTCTGCGGGCCAGGGATTCAGTTCTGTGGACGTGCGTGCACTATACTACTCTCCTGGAAAGCGTCTGCGTGTCTTTCCTCCGGGACAGGACTAGCCGTGTGAGGGGCAGCGAGCGGTCTCCGACCTTATATTATCATCATGTATTTATACATGCTACACAGCACTCAGTAACATTACCTGCGACAGCAGGTAAGGAGCGCGCTGCTCCCAGGAGCTGACAATCTATAAAGGAGGGGGGGGGAGAGAGAAGGGGGGAGAGGAGAGGGAGGAGAGAGAGAGAACAGGAGAGGGGGTAGAGAGATTGGATAGAGGGGAGGGAGTATAGGGGGTGGAAGGAGAGGGAGGTGTGAGAGAACAGGAGAGTGGATAGAGGGGGGGGGATCCTCACATCATTAAATCTGTGCCTCTTTTCCCTGTGGTGTATACCTCTGCCCACGCTGGCTCCGCCAACAGGAGCAGTGTGAAGCATTATGGGGGAGCCAACTTTGGGGGTTACGCTGGGGGAACTGAGATATACCCCACTAATCTATACCACGCAGCTCGATGTAACGATACTTAGGGCAGCAGATACCATTACGCCCACATGATTCCACGGTTTATTGCGGACACCGCTCGACTGAGCACAAATACTGCGGAAATCTCGGAAATAAAGCAGCAGAGGCCCAAATCTCCCCCCCCAACCCCCCCCCTATCCGCCTGTCCCAATGTCCCGGGGCACATCATTAAACAAATGACATCACTTAAAAAAAAAAAAAAAAAAAAAAATATATCTTCTTGAAGCAGCAATCCATTTTTTTTTTTAAATTTAAATTAAAAGTCCCCTAGTATTAGATATTTACTACCGTTTTGTTTTATTATTCAACTTTTTTTAACTCAATTTTTTTATTGGGTACAATCATGTCAAACAGTACATACAAGGGTGTCATGATCCCATGACAGTGGTGCTTTCAACAATCTGACAGGGACCCAATAACTTTTTCCATTTTCTTGGGAGTGGTGACTGGATGGGAGGGGGAGGGGAGGAGGGGGAGGGGGGAAGACTCACATGGGAGGGGGGGGAAGGGGGGGGAACCTAGGAGAGAGAGGGGGGGGGGGGGGGCGCGCTCCTACCTCCGCGACTGCCTATGGGTATATTTATTTTGTTAGCCACGGGTCCCAGGTGTTTAGAAATTGGGGTATTTTCTTTTGGAGCAGAGCGGTCAGTTTCTCCATTGACATAACTTCGTTAATTCTGCTAGTGACAGTGGTTCTAGAGGGAGCTTTAGTCTGCTTCCAAGCGGCAGCGATGGAACACCTGGCTGCCATCAGTATGGCCGTTATAAGTCTGGACATCGGTGGATGGAGGTCATCAAGAGGTTTGTTCAGCACCAGGGTCACCGGGTCTAGGGGTAGGGTTAGTCCCGTGACCTCTCGTATGAGCCTCTGGATCATGGCCCAAAATTTCTGAATCTCCGGACATGACCACCAAATGTGGGCCATGTCCCCCTTTTGACCACATCCCCTCCAGCACAGATCAACTGCGCCTGGGTAGATCTGGCTCAGCCTAGCGGGGGTCAGGTACCATTGGAATAGAATTTTGTATATATTTTCTTTTGTTGTTGTGCAAATTGAGGTTTTAGAGGCTTGCTCCCAGATCTCCTCCCAGTCCTCCGGATCTATTGAGAGGCCCAATTCCTCGGACCATCGTTGCATATATCTATGGTTGGGTGGGCCAGACTGGGGTACTAATCCTTTATATATTTGAGAGATCAGGCCTTTTTGATAGGTTGTTTTGGCGCAGAGGGTTTCAAATCTGGTTAATTTAGGAAATTTGGAAGTTGGTGAGAGGGATAGGAGAAAATGTCTCACTTGCAGATATTTAAATAGGTGGAGGCCCTGTATCTCGTATTTGTCCCTAATCACCTGATAAGTAGCGATCTCATCTTTCCGCAGCAGATCGGCCACCATCCTAATGTTGTGACCCTGAAATTGGTCAAATTGGCTTGGAGAACACCCTGGAGGGAATTTGGGGTTTCCAAAGATGGGGGTGAGCTGTGAGGGGGATGCTACCAGACCGTACTTCCCTCTACATTTAAGCCATACCTCCCACGTGCATCTCCTTGCTCCCAGGGCAAACCTTGGTGGTTTATCCCCTCTGCTGCCAGTGGGCCACATTGCCATTTGGAAGGAGAGGGGGTAGGCGTAGTGAGACTCTATCTCTAACCAAGAAGCTAGGGCCGGGTCGCAATTCCAAACTACAGCCTGCTTCAGCTGTGCTGCGATGTAGTATTTTGCAATGTCGGGGACCCCCACACCTCCTCTTTCTCTAGACGAGAGCATCACTGACCGAGGGACTCTGGGCCTTTTGTCATTCCAAATAAATTGGAGAATTAGAGACTGCATGTTTTTAAGCGCTGTTTGTGGGACCGGGATTGGAAGGGTTTGGAAGTTATATAACAGTCTTGGGAGAACGTTCATTTTTACTGCCGTGATTCTCCCAAACCACGATATTTGGTGTTTTTTCCAGATCTCTAGGTCTTTTTTGATCTGGTTAAATAGAGGTGGGTAGTTATATTGGTATAGGGAGCTGTAGGAATTGGAGATTTTAACACCCAAGTATTTAATGTGGGTGGGGCTCCATCGATATTTATAGTTGGCTTGAATAAGGGTCCAGTCCTGGGGGGGGAGGGATAAATTTAGGGCCTCAGACTTGTCCATGTTTACTTTGTAGTCAGATACTTGGCCGAATTGAGTTAGGTGTCGTTGAAGGTTGGGGAGGGAGGTATGGGGGTTCGCGAGGGTCAAGATCACATCGTCTGCAAACAGCGAAATTTTGTGTTCTCTATCTCCAATTTGGATACCTTTTATGTTGGGTTCGTCCCTGATCTTGGCTGCTAGGGGCTCTATAGTTAAGGCGAATAATAGAGGGGAGAGTGGGCAGCCCTGTCTAGTCCCATTTCTGATCTTTATTGGGTCCGAAAACCCACCTGCCAATTTGACATATGCTGTTGGGTTATGGTAAAGAGCTCTCACTCCTTCCAGGAAAGGTCCTGAGAATCCAAACCTCAGCATGGTCTGGTCTAGGAAGGACCACTTGATCCTGTCGAACGCTTTTTCAGCGTCGAGGCTTAGAATCATTGCCCTGGTCCCAGTGAGATGCACGTGGTCTATTATATCCACTATTTTACGTGTGTTGTCGGAGGCCTGTCTTCCGGACACAAACCCTACTTGATCTACATGTATGAGTCTAGGGAGAATTGGGTTTAGCCTGTTTGCCAGGATCTTACTGTAGATTTTGAGATCGGTATTCAGCAGGGATATGGGCCTATAATTCCCGCAGAGGAGAGGGTCTCTTCCCTCTTTGTGAATAATCGCTAAGTTTGCCGCTGTGATAGTAGAGGGTATCGGCTCTCCTTGTAGGAACGAGTTGTACATTTGGAGGAGGTAGGGGGATAGGATAGGTAAAAACAGTTTATAATAGCTATTAGAAAAGCCATCTGGGCCCGGGGTTTTTGCTATCTTGAGGGATTGTATGGCTAGGGACAGTTCCTCTTGATTTATTGCTTTGTTTAAGCTCTCAGTCTCTTCTGGGGTGAGTGTGGGTAGGCTACACTGCTCTAGGTATTGGGTTATTTTAGTGATATTAACTGGGTCCTGGCCTGGGGGATGGAGGTTATACAGGTCTGAATAAAATTTCGCGAACTCTCGTGTTATCTCCTTCTCTAGATATGTGACCTGTCCTTTATTTGTCTGAATTTTTGCGATCTGGGCTTTTGCTCTGGCACCCCTTAACTTCGAGGCCAGGAGCTTGTCGGCTTTGTTGCCTTTGTCAAAGTATTTTTGTTTAGACCATCTGAGGGCTTTTTCAACTTCCTCTAGCTGTGTCTGTTTGAGGGCAGCTCTGGCTAGTGTTAGTTGCTTTAGTGTCGTCTTGGAGGTTGAGATTTTATGTTGGGCTTCTAACTGGGAGATTTTTTCTGTAAGCTCTTTTTGGAGTTTGAGTTTTTTTTTTTTTTTGTATGAGGCTATAGAAATTAAGTCTCCCCTGATAGTGGCTTTATGTGCCTCCCATAGCATAGCTGGGGTTGAAGCAGTGCCTTTGTTATACTTAAAGAAAGATACCAACTTTTGGCGAATTGAGGTCTCGGTGTCGGGGCAATTAAGAAGGGAGTCATTGAGCTTCCATTTATATTGGGCATGTTTGATAAATGGGAGGGATAATAAAAGATCAATGGGTGCGTGGTCGGACCATGTGATCGGCCCGATGTTGGACTGGGAGGAGGCCTGGAAGACGTTGCTGGTGCCCAGAAAATAATCGATCCTCGAGTAGGACTGATGAGGGGTGGAGAAGAAAGTGTAGTCCCTCTGGCCCTGGTGCTGAGCCCTCCATATATCGATCAGTGAGTAACTTTCCATAATATCCCGGAATTGCTTAGCCTTTTTCTGGGCCTGAGTGCTGCTCTGGGAGAGTGTGTGGTCTGGGCTTGTTTGGCCAGGGCCGGATTTATCATTTTTGTATGAGGCCACCATATTAAAGTCTCCTCCAATGATCAGAGAGGATAGAGATTGTTGGTCTAGGGTTTCTAGTAGGCTGTTCAGGAATTGAATTTGATTGGAATTAGGGGCGTATACATTGACAATTGTGATCGGGGACCCTGCCAAGGTGCTCTGGAGTATGAGCGAGCGTCCTTCGGGGTCTTGGTGAGATTTTGTCAGAACAAATGGGACCCCAGCCCTAAAGAGGATAGCTACTCCTCTTTTTTTGCTAGGAGAGGAGGCGTAGTATGCCTGGGGGAATACATTTTTAAATGTGTTGGGGGGCGTCTGGGTGTTAAAATGAGTTTCCTGTATTAGGACTATATCGCCTCGGGATCTTTTGAGATCTGTGAGGACTAGTTTCCTTTTTTTTACAGAGTTAAGGCCTTTGGCGTTGATTGAAATTAGTTTAATGGAGGCCATTGTTTTTCTTATGGTGTTTTCAGGGCACTAGGCCCTGTGACTCCTATTTTTCCCATGTCAGGAGTTCGGAACCGGGGGGCGACGGATAGACCTGAACCCTCGGTAGAGGGGGTCGCGGAGGGAGGGTTTGCGCTGGGGATAGGGGTAGTAGGGGAGGGACACATATAAGGGGGGGGAAAACTGGGTGGGCCTTGAGTAGGCCTATAAGAAGTAACCTTTGACACTTTCGTGAAAAAGGAGGTGGGGCGGGGTGCCCCTGGGGGGACTTCCGGAGACATGGGCCTGTCTCGGAGCACTGTGTTAGTCCCTAGACCCTCCATTCTGTAAATGGGGGGGACCACTAGTTGGGGGGGTGGGCATGGGTAGTTTCTTTGTTTCTAGTGGTAATCAGGGGCGTACCCTTATCTAGATTGGTCCTGGTATACTAAGTACCTGAGATGACTCTTTGACCCGCTTACTCTGAGGCTCTGTATGTGTTTACCTGGGTTAAGCATATGTAATCACTTAGTTCGCTAAATAGCTTATAATAGGGAGGGGGGAGGGGGGGGGAGCAGGAGGGGTACTAGGGCAGAGGATGGGGGGGGGGTAGGGAGGGGGAGGGGAATCCGCAGGGGATGCATATTCACATAACATTTTCAACAGTATCGTACATTTGTATATCCTCCTACTAATATTGAGAGAGAGAGGGGGACCTCTTAATATACTGGCTCCCCTCTAGTTCTGCATTTTGTCGTCTCGTCGCTGACTTCTTGTTTCATATATGGGGGGGAAAAGTGGGGGGTGGGGAGGTGCAGAGGAGGGGGTGGGGTGGTGCAGAGGGGGAGGGGGGGGGGAAGGGGGTGGGACGCCTGTTGAGTTCGTATACGTGGGGGGGGTGGAGGAGGGGGGGTATAGGAGGGGGGGGTGGGAAGAAGGAGGGGGAAAGGAGGGGAGGGGGGAGGGGGGTGATAGTAGTAAAAAGAGGGGGGAGTATTTATTATGTGAGAGTTTAGGCGACATTATATCTGTGAGGTTCTTTTGACTGAAAGTCTCCGTCTGAAATCTAATGGGAGAGCGCCCTCACATGGTCAAGTCTGGTATGTATTGTTCCTTTCAATTTTACTGTACCCGGCGGACTCCTAGGCTGGTGCTGGGTGCTGTTCATTCTCCTGTGTTCTTTCACCGGCTGGACTTCAGTTTTCGCCCTCCAGGTAGGTAGGGGGGGGACCGGAGTTTCTTCAGCGTCTGTGTGGTCTCAGAGGGGGAGATGGGGGGGGGGGGGGGTTAGAGCGAGTGCGGGGGGAGAGAAGAAGGGAAGGGGGTGGGGGAGGTGAGGGTAAGGGGGGCAGAGATGTTTGGGGTACTCGGTTCTGGTAGGGGATGGAGATTGTCTAGGGCGGTGGAGGGGGGGAGGGAGTGTGGGTGGGGGAAATGGGGCGTTCAAATGTTCTCTATGTGTTGTGCATGTAGCTGGGTCTGTGGCGTTGAGGGGGGTGGTGGGGGGGGGAGGTTTAGGCAGGGGGGGTGCACTGAGTATTCGGCTGGAGCGGGATTGGTGCGGGATTGGCAGTGGGGGGAGCATTACGGAGTGTGGGTTGGAGGGGAGGGGGGGTCTGGGGAGTGTTCTTTGGGGGTCTGGGACTCCCCAGGGCTAGCACTGTGGAGCTGCGTTTAGTAATTTATTTATTTCTTTTGCCGTACTTTACCCTTCTTCCGCTGTGTCCCTAAGAGGGCTCCGTCCCTCCCCTCTGCGTGTCCTGCTCCCCGAGTCTCCTGTTAAGGTAAGTAGGGGACATGGGGGGGGGGATGCCTGCTTTTGGACTCGTTGCAGAGGGGGAGGGAGGGGGGGCGGGGCTAGGGTAAGCTTATGGGAAGCTCAAGGGTGAGGTTTTGAATCGGGGTAGTGTTCTGCTGGGGGGGAGAGGGGGGGAGAGAGAGGGGGGGGAGAGAGAGGGGGGGAGAGAGAGAGGGGGGGAGAGAGAGGGGGGGGACGCGAGGGGAGGTGGGACAGGGGTGGGGGTGGGGGAGAAGGGCTAAAGTACATGCATGTAGCCTGGAGCTGTTTGTGGGGGGGTGTGGGAGGGGGGAGGGTGGGGGAGGTTGTTGGGGTGGGGTGGGGGAGGTTGTTGGGGTGGGGGGGGGGGCGTGATTCTTTCTGCAGGTATCGTGGAGTTATGTAGGTAGAAGCCTCAGGGGAACAGGTAAAGGGGGAAGTGATACAGTCCCGAGCTTTCTGGTGATGTCATCTCAGCTGGGCTGGGTGTCAGAACGGCTTGTCTTGTGCTGTTGTCTTTTCCTCTTTAGGATCCTGATGGGGTCTTGGACGTCTTCTGCTGGGCTAGGCGTTCTGAGGACCTGGAACCGCGTTGATGTGGGGGTAGATTGGCTTCCTCGTCGTCCTCGTCTCGGCCTCGTCTCTGGATGGGTGGTAAGTCCAGGAGTCGCAGGAAACCCGGTGCGTCATCGATGTGGGTGATAGAATGGAGCTTACCCTTAGCAAGAACGCTTAGTTTAAAGGGGAAGCCCCATCTATAGCGCACATTGTGGTTTTGCAGGTGCTGGGTCAGCGGCTTAAGATCTTGTCGACGGAGGATAGTTATTCTGGATAAGTCGTTGTATATTTGAAGCTGCTCGCCTTGGAACGGAATTTGGTTCATTCCTCTGCTTTTGTTTATTATTTTCTCCTTGGTGGTGTATGAGTGGAAGCGAGCGATGACGTCTCTGCGTCTCTTTGGGTCTTCTCGTCGTGGACCGAGGGCTCTGTGGGCTCGGTCTAGCTCCATGTCTTCCTTTTTTAGGTCTGGTACCAGGTGCTGGAAGAGATCCTGAAGGTAAGATGTGAGTGCTTCTGCGGGAACCGACTCAGGGATGTTCCGGAACCTTAAGTTCTGACGTCGGTCCCGGTTCTCTTGGTCCTCTAATCCATCCTTTAGGCGGTTTATCTCCTGGTTAAGTCGGTTAATCTCGTCCTCGGCCGAGGACTGAACCGCTTCTATTTCCTCCACCCTGCTCTCCAGGGAATCTGTTCTTTGGGAGATTTCGGTGATATCCTTTTTCATTTTATTTATAGCACTATTAAAGTCTTGGCTGACATCTTTTCTGAGTTTGGAGAACATTTGGGTCATATAGTCCTCCAAAAAATCTTTAGTGATCAGGTGGCTAGCTGTGATGTTCTCCGGGATCTGCTGCTCGCGGGCGGGAGTGCTTGCCACGCTGGGGTCGGCGCCATCTTGGCTCAGCTCCTCCTGGTCTCCCGGGCGCTTCGACGGCGTGAAATAAGCTGAGACACTCTGCATGGGTCCCTTTTTTTGGTGCTTAGCCATCCTTGAGCTTAGCTCTTAGTGCCCTCTCGTTTTGGTTATTTTTGTGGTGGTTTTTATGCTCGTTCTAGCACCTTTTCATGGAGGGGAATAGGGAGCTCCGAATCAGGCTGGCATGTGGTGTGACGTCACCACCGGAAGTCCCTATTATTCAACTTTTAATGCCATTTTTAATATACAGAGTATCCTTCAATTTCTATAGCAAACTTTAGCTCACCTCCCCAGCAGTGCAAGATCTTTGCAACACTTTCCTGTTTGTGATAATTTGTTGCCAATGTTTCCAGCAGTTTGAGTTGCAAACTGTAACAATAGATAATGTTACCTTAACAGCTACAATGTAGCCTTATATTACCGAGTTACACTGACTGAAGAATTGATTGAAACTGAAAGGCGGCCATTTAGTGAACCCTGGGAAGCAGCATCTTTGCTGATCGATTGCGGGAGAACTAAAATCGTTAGCTTAGGTAATTAGTTTTTCTTTTTTTTTTGTGCCGCTTGGACTTTTTCTTTAAAATCGGAAGCAGAACCTCCCACATGGGGGAGACGTAAAGGAGCAGTAAGTACAGTGGATGCTGGTCTCTGAAATGGACGACAATCTTATAAATCTCCGGGTACTAAAATCTGTGCCCCTTTCTTCAGCTTCGAGCCCCCTTAAAAAGCCAGTATAGGCAGACACGCTCTGCTTCCTCCATCCCACTTCAATGGGCAGCACACGGACACACTTTATTATTTATTATTTTATTACACAAAGAAAAAAAAAACACAACAGATTCAAAAGGAAAAAAAAGTCAATATACATAGAACCAGAAATAAGGCCGTTAAGTGACATTCTGCTGCTATTGCACTTTATTTTAATCAACAGTAAAAAAAAAACAAAAAAAAAAAACAAGAACATTAGTGCTTAGTCAGCAGGCGGCTAGTCAAACTTACCTATTTTATTGAAACTTATTTTTCTGTTTTCTTCTATATTTTTATACACATATATACATAAAAAACAGGGAGTTGCAGACAGCACAAATTCATTCAGTTTCGTCTGGCTGGCTCGCCATTTTGGAACTGGAGGAAAATAATGCATTGAAGGATATAGATATACAGCCAACTCCAGTCCACATTGTGCCAGGTCTTGGGGATATCCCTGCTTCAGCACAGGTGGCTCAATCAGTCCCTGCTTCAGCACAGTCTTTGACTTAAAAACCTGACCTGTTGGTGGCCCTTGAGGGCTGGAGTTGGTCACTCCTGATATATACTGTATATCACACACATCTATATACACACACACGCACCAAGCGCAGGAATCTCTCCAGCATCAAAATAGTTAAACAGTGTAAACAAGTAGAAAAAGGGAATATTCCAAAGTTAATATTTTTAAATTAAAAAAAAAAAAAAAATAAGTCGTATAACTTAGTGGTATATAGAAGCATTTTGGCTGTGAGAAGAGCAGGTTGGCAGTTAACGGTGCGGAAAGGTTCGAGCGAACGCGGTAACCCAGAGGGATTCATTGCCGACGTCACCATTTAATACGGGCTCCACAAATATGGCCGCCAGGATGACTGGGACTCTATCCAGCCTCAGAAATAAAACACGGGTTGGGGGGTGGGGGGGTGGGAGAAATTGGGGTGCGTGGGCCACAGGAGAAACACTAAAATAATACTAAAATAATATTAGTAATGTAACAGCCGGGAGGGGGCGCGGGAAATAAAAAAAAAACTAAAATCCCAGTTTATTTAGGAATTTTGCGTCTGGGAGTCAGTGTAAAGGGAAAGGAGCCACGGGTTGGAGCCACGGCCACTTCCCCACATACACTGCCAAAATAAGTGTGCCACGCTCTGTATTTTTTTTTGGGGGGGGGGGTGCAGATCCGGATGCTCTTGCCCCCCCCCGCTGCCCCCAGGCTCTGTCCGCTCACACCACAGGTCCACGCTGCGGCCCCCCATAACCCTATTTCTCGGCCACGGCCACTTCCAGGCGCTCACCGATGGCCCGCGCAGGATGGAGGAGTCTGGTTGAAGCTGGAGGATGGAGGCGAGAAGAGAGGATAAGGATGAGGAACAGACTCCCCCACATCAGACAAGGAGGGGTTAAACAGGTGACGCGTAACTTTCAGCGCCAGGGAGATTTGTAACGCTTCGAATCCGGTTTATATGCAAAAATGTCTTCCAGTGGTTAAACCCCCCCCCCCCCCCCCCAACAGGCCCACTTCAGGTGCCAGCACTTAGGCGATATGGCAGGTGGGCGGGGGGGGGTGGGGGGAGGGGGGTTCTAGGAGACTAGAGGGGGGAGTGGGGGGGGGGAAAGAGAAGGCGAGTAACTGTTACTACAAAGCTCCTGCCGCCCATTATCCTGCAACCTGCTGCCTCATCGCCCAGCTGCCTGAATCCAGCCCCCGAGTCACGGTATCCCATGCGGGGCAGCCATATATAGCACCCCAAGGTAATCCCCCCAGGGAGCCGGGCAGGGAGGGTCACATATATTCTATATGCGATACAAGGTATGTAAATGACAAACTATGGGGATAAGTGGGATAGATAAACAACAAGGCAGAGGCAGAGCCTCCCCCAAAGAGCTCACACTCTAAGTGGGAATATATGCAATCTTTGCTTGATGATAAACGCGGCACTTTGCAGTGCAAGTAGGACGCAGCCAGACTTTATGTTATTACCTCTCCCGTCCCAGCGCAAACGCCTTAAACCAGGCGTGACCAATTCCAGGCCAAAGGCCACCAAAAGGTTATGTTTTCAGGCTATCCCTGCTTCAGCACAGGTGGCTCAATCAGTGACTCGGTCTTTGACCAAGCCACCTGTGCTGACGTGGCTGTCAGTCTGAGTCACCTGTGCTGAAGCAGGGATATTCCATTACCGGACCTGTTGCTGGCCCTTGAGGACTGGAATTGGCCACCCTTGCATTAAACCCATTACCCACCGCGCTGGCAGAGTTTGATGGCCTGTGGTTAGGAAGCAGGAAGGGGAGTTTTAGGGGTAATTGCCACCCAGGTGCCCCGATCTTACCTTGTTGGAGGTGTCCCTCTTATAAGCAGACCCATTCTTTAGGTGCCTGTAGCACACTCCGTGTCTGGTCCCCCATCTGTACCAGGCCGCTGTAATCCTCGGGGGAATACTGCAGAGGTGACACAGGACAAGTCAGCACCCCGAAGCTCTCCTGTGCCAAACCATGCCGGCCCCTTCACCGCCACAGGTGGAAGCATCATGGAGGCCTCCCCGCCCCCCTGCACCCCCCCCCCTACAGACTGACCGGAGACACGGGTCACTCAGCAGCTGGACCTGTCCTGGGGCAGGCTCACAGCCGGATGGAGCAGCGCGAGAACCAGACGCGTGTAGTTTGTACACAAGGTTTCCAGACCTCGCAGGTCTCCTCCTCACATGAGTCCAGTCTGAAAACCTCATACACAAACCAGACGTTTCTATTACAGGGGTGTGTGTTGCAGGTGAGCGGGTGCGCGCTGCAGGTGAGCACGTGTGTGTTGCAGGTGAGCACGTGTGTGTGTGTTGTAGATGAGCACGTGTGTGTGTTGTGTTGCAGATGAGCACGTGTGTGTGTTGTGTTGCAGGTGAGCACGTGTGTGTGTTGTGTGTGTTGCAGGTGAGCACGTGTGTGTGTTGTGTGTGTTGCAGGTGAGCACGTGTGTGTGTTGTGTGTGTTGCAGGTGAGCACGTGTGTGTGTTGCAGGTGAGCATGTGTGTGTTGCAGGTGAGCATGTGTGTGTGTGTGTGTGTGTGTGTTGCAGGTGAGCACGTGTGTGTGTGTGTTGCAGGTGAGCATGTGTGTGTGTGTGTGTGTGTGTGTGTTGCAGGTGAGCACGTGTGTGTGTGTTGCAGGTGAGCATGTGTGTGTGTGTGTGTGTGTGTGTGTGTGTTGCAGGTGAGTGTGTGTGTGTTGCGTGTTGCGTGTTGCGTGTGTGTTGCAGGTGAGCACGTGTGTGTGTGTTGCAGGTGAGCATGTGTGTGTGTGTGTGTGTGTGTTGCAGGTGAGCATGTGTGTGTGTGTGTGTGTGTGTGTTGCAGGTGAGCACGTGTGTGTGTGTGTTGCAGGTGAGCACGTGTGTGTGTGTGTGTGTGTGTGTGTGTTGCAAGTGAGCGTGTGTGTGTGTTGCAGGTGATCACGTGAGCCTAAACAAAAGACAAAGTGCAGCGTCTCCTGTCAGCCGGGGGGTAAAATGCAGAAAGTGACCCCTTCACTGCTGCAGTGTGAATAAATATATATTTGTACATATTATACACACCACACGATGTGCTGTCTGACCTGGCAGTGAATGGGTTAAAACCGCAAATAAAAAGCCATCCCATTTAACCCACATGGTGCCAGCCTTCCCACCGGACCCTCCGGCACAGAACGGGCGAGGGGGCAGATTCAAATTACAACCCGGAATCATTTCCAAGAGCCAGAAAGCCGTCACCCCGCGAGAGCAGCCATTGTCCCCCCAAATTACCAGCGATCCACCACCTGAAAACACAAACACGGGACGTCCGGAGGCCCCCCCCCCCCCAAACCCCCTAATCTCCTGGGGCGCAGCCTCCCAGTGCAAACACACAATTACCCGCGGCTACCAGACCTGCCCGCGAGAAGAACGACCCCACGAGCCTTCCCTGGGTTATAAGAGGGGCAGTTATCTCAGTTTTATGTCTGAAGCGCGTTTTCCCACGGTCTGTTATTTATATTATGTGTTATTTATACGATGGTCCCGGGCATTGCTGCTGTGAAGCGCTGTGCACATTAATGGCGCTATATAAATAAAGACACACAGTCACCCCGCAGGGCACGGGAGGCGTGTGCGAGGACACAGCGCCACCTGGGGGCAACAGAGGGTGGTACCCAAATTGGCGCGGGGCGACTGATCCCAGCAGGAATCTGGTACCGGCCGTGTATGGGGCCCGGTGTATAAATATACATTTGTGTCGGCACAATTTGGGGGGGGGAAGGGAAGTTTCTTATTTCTGAACGCCAGTTTCCCGGCAGGTCTGGTAAGAGGGAAGGCGCCATGAACTAAACCAGAATTAAAAAGTGCAGTGTTTCCGATCCATGCACCCCACCGTGAGACCAAATATTAACCGGGGACGCCGCACACACAACCCCAAAATCATTCGTGTGCCCGGCCCCCCAAATCCCCATTGGTTCGGCTGCTACATTCCAATCAAAAGGGCGGCACCAATTGGACGCTGGGAAGGGTTACAGACCGTACCCCTCCAAAAGAGGGGGGGACACAGGATCCTGAGGAGCAGCGGGAGGAGAAGGGGGGCGGGAAGGGGGAGAAATAAAAAAACAGGGCGTTAGATTCCGACGGTCGCTGCCCTGAGATTTAACACTTGCACGTATCACAGAGTTTGTGGCGCTGAAGGCGGAGTTCCCTCGGTGTGACCCATTTCTAAAACCAAGTGAGCTCCATGTGACTCTCCTCCCCCCCCACCTCCCTTTATAGCAGATTCAAATTGCCCAAAGGCAGCCGTAGTGTCCCCACGAGACACGAAAACTCCTGCCGTTAATTCTCACTTTCTCCACTCTGAACAGGCAGCACAGAGGTGCTTTCCCTGCAGCCTACACAGAATCTTATCAGGGGAAAAAATAATAAAAAATAATCTTCGTTTATTCTTCTCAGATAAGGTTCAGTGAGGTCTATTAATGTCCCCGTGTGAGAGCGGATTACAGGTTTCCAGCTATTTTTTTTTTAATTTATTTTTTTAGGAATAAAATCCAGTGATCTCTATATTTTACAAAAATGGAGCGAACTTATTAAAAAATAAATAGGTGAACACAGAGCCCGGATTGTACAGGACGGGGAAGGGAAAAATCTGTAAAAATAAAACGCACAGGAGGAACTGCCCTTTAAACCAATCAGAGGGCTCCATTCTGCGCAGTCTCCGGGAGACTCCGACACTGGTGATAAAATGGGGCAAATACTATAAATATATATAGATATATATTTTATTAAATAAAAAAATAATAATCAGGCTCACTTGTGAATGCGAGCACCCCAGAGGTTAGGTCACCTACTTAACCGCTCGCCTGTCACACGTAGCTACAAACGTATTGGATGGCCAGCCGCAGCCAGCAGTGAAGGGGTTAAGTAGCATTTTAAACCCATCTCCGCAACCCTCTCTCTGCCAAAGGGGCCCGGGAACACTCCGAAAACGTGTGAATAACAAAATGGCGTCAAGAAATCTTCCCCGCCTCCCAATGCATGGATTGCGCACCCTACCCTGTACGCCTTAACCAGGCACGTATAGGGCCATATAGGGGAGGGGGTCAGCAATAAATTTGTGACCGGAAAACCATTAGGACGCAAGAGACAGCAAGAGACACCCAGTGATAAAAGCAGCAATCCAGGCGCGCCATTTCTGTCGCAAAGCATTGAAGCAGGGGGTCTCCGGAGGTGAACCCCACTAATTTCAGCTCCGGGAACCCCCCTGCTTCCGGAGATACCTCCGTAGGGGGCGCCGGTAGCCGCTCAGCCAGCTGGGCTAACGTAATGGCGGCATTTCAAAGCTCGAGCGCCCTGCGGCCAATAGGAAGCCGCAAGGTCATCCACTGCGGCTTCCCATTGGCTCACGTGGCGCGGGAGATTTAAAAGTGTGGAGCCCCCTTCGGAGGTCTATCTCGGGGGGTCCCCGGAGCTGAAATGAATGGGATTCACCCCCGGAGACCCCCTGCTCCAACCCAAATGTTGAAAAATAAGATTGGCCTGAATTGCTGTGTGTGAGAAAGCCGCGGTGCTGGGCTCGGACATCGGGAAGATTGGGGCCCGTTAAACATTTGGGGCGTATTTTATTAGGGTTTATACAATATTTATGGTCCGACAACAGGCAGGGACGGGGACCTGTGTATAAAACAACCCCCATTGCTATAAAAGGCCAGAGGCGTGGCAAGTTTACAGAACTATTGGAACCGAGTGTTTGTAAAGGAGGAGCAGTGATACTCTGTACCACTACACGTCTCACTGTATCCCCCTTGGCAAAACATGTTAAAGGAATGCAGAGTAGTAGTAGTACTCGGCATAGATTTACACTGCAGCAGGTCCTGTTGAAGGGGAGGGGGGTAGGGGGGGAGGGGGGCAGACACTCACCTGGTAACCCTGGAAGAAGCTCAGAATATCCTTCATGCCCATATTGTAGGGCAGACCCTGCATGCGCACCAGCGCGCCCGGCTGGGGTAACATGGCGTGGGAAGCGGACGCCAGTGAGGCAGAGGGGGCGGTGATGTAACCTACGGTGGTGGGAGAGACGGGCGGGCTGGAAAGGGAGACAGATAAAAATGTAAAAAAAATGTAAAAAAAAAACCTGTAGGTGTTATCGCAAGGAGTGGAGACGTGTCGCCGCCGCCCAGCGAAGGTGGTAAAGGCGGGCAGAATTTTTACAAAGTGGGCTTATTAAAGGCAGCTATACTCCAATACCCATCATCCGGATGTTTCCATGCGGGATTAGAACAGTTTCGTATTAAGAATGTACAAGATGATCCAGCCAATGGGTTTCATGGTCCCCCCTGTGTGCTGCCATTTTCTGCGTCCCGCTGACACCTCCCGTGAGGTCACCTCCCCTTTGCTGGCGACAGGGATTTGGTGACAGCAGGAGGGGGGCAGCTGGAAGTGTCATTTGAAAGCAGCACCCCAAATCTCTAATTAAACAACCATCCCCCCCCCAAAAAAAGATACACCCCCCCCCCCCAGCAGAGTGCAGGGACACGCACTGAACCCCAGTACCACTGCTTTTTCTGTACCCCGGGTAGGTTCCCCTGAAAGATATACCCGGCACGCACACAGCTGCCCCCCGTACCTGGGGTAATAGGCCGTGTAGTTCATGTACAGCTGCGTGGCTTGGGCGGGGTAAAACGCCATGGTCGGCTGCCCCATGGTCTGGCCGCTCCTTGTGGATAAGAGCCCAGGCGACGGGTAAAGCCCGGCGGCTTCCGCCGGCATCACTGCCGCGGCTTGGTAGGCGGCGTAGGCTGGTGGGGAGAGACCTGATGGTGATGCAGACAGGGGAGAGATTAGGGGTGTGGGGGGGCATCAAAAACCCCTTTAGTACCAGAAACACATTGAGGGGGTTACGGCACATGAAGTTAACCAATCAGAAGCCACGGTTCAGTACCCCTCTTATCTCTGCTTAAGAGGGGTCTCTTCGGAAACCCAACGCTGGCATATAAGTGGTTAAATTCCCCGCGGATTAGGCACTCTGCTACCAGCGCCCCGCCCCAGCGACGCAAAGTATCAGGGTCTCTGTACACCTGGAAACACTGGCCTAACGTAACCGTTTGTAGGGTTAATGGCGCCCGCGTCGTGGTTAGGGAGCCGCGGACGGCGTCTCTCCCAGGAATCCCGTGCGCCACACGAGGCAGGTCCCACCAACACCACGACCCTCAATATACCGCGTTCCCAAGCTGCCCCGCCGCAGGAAGAAGGCAAAGCTGCGGAAACCGCGCGCCCAGGAAGCACACCGCGAGAAAATCAATGACAGCCCCCCCCCCCACCTCACGGTTTAACGAGCCCCGTCTAAAATAGTCAGGACGACCATAACCGCTGGCCACGTTCTCTCCCCCACCCCTCCCCCACCCGCGGAAGTCCAAGCTCGCTGCAGAGAGGCGATGGTCCAAGGTCACCAGGTCATAGTTGCCAACTCTGCCGGAAATTCCTGGGGCCGCCATAAAATGCCGGCAGCTTCCCATCCTCCAGCGTCAACCCAAGCGTGGCAGTAAAGAGGGGGGCCAGAGGGGCACAGAGCGCGGCCAGAGGGGCGCAGAGCGCGGCCAGAGGGGCGCAGGGCGCGGCCAGAGGGGCGCAGGGCGCGGCCAGAGGGGCGCAGGGCACGGCCAGAGGGGCCCAGAGCGCGGCCAGAGGGTCGGACTCACAATTAGAACCTTATTACAGGATATAAGCCTCTGCAACTGACCCAGATGCGCTTGACCTCTGTGACTGCACCTTCAGAACGCACTTTCCCTCCCACTACGACACAGATTGTAAGCTCTTCGGCACAGGGCTTCCCTTTGCCAGTCTCCTGTCCCGCTTCTCATTGCGTGCACTTGTATTGTAATTTAGCAAAGCGCCGTGTACACTGGCAGTATATATATATAACATTAAACATACAATGAAAAGGAGCGGGGGACAGAGACAGACAGGGACAGTCATCGGATCAAAAGGGGGGAGCGGAAGAGCTTTACTGTGTGGGATTTAGTTAACCCTTCAGTGTCACCAACACATTGCCGACGCCTCCTGCATTGAATGGGGGAGGGTATAAATTGAAGGGTGACATGACCCCGTTTGTTTGCACAGAGTATTTTGGGCTTGCCCACGTCTTGCCCCTCCGCACACCCCTTTTACCCACACTTCGCCAGCTTGGGTTTGGAGTGACATTTCCCCCTAAAGTTGGCAACTATGCGCAGAGCGCGGGCAGCACCTACCACAGTACCAGCATGTAGCAGAGGAGAGCAGAGGGTCGCACACTTACATGGTAACTTACATGGCGGGGGGGATAAGCCACTACGATTTAAGGTGCCGCCCATTAACACAAAGTTCATTTCCTCCCCCGAGCACTGGAAAACCTCCACGTAGCGATCCTTCATCATCTTCTTGTGGCATTTCTGAGACACCAGGAAGGCCCGATCGGAGGATTTCATCTGGATGAACGCGTCACCTGAAGGCCTGCCCTGAGGCGGAGAACAAGACGAGAGAGTGAGAGTGAGAGTGAGAGTGAGAGTGAGAGTGAGTGAGAGAGAGAGAGTGAGAGAGAGTGAGAGAGAGAGAGAGTGAGAGAGAGAGTGAGAGAGAGAGTGAGTGAGTGAGAGAGTGTGAGTGAGAGAGTGTGAGTGAGAGAGAATAGAGAGAGGGTGAGAGAGAGGGTGAGAGTGAGATGAGGAGCGACCCAAGAAGAGGGGGCAACCCGTACAGGAGTCAGCCAGAGATGAGGGAAGAACGGATAGAAACCAGGAGACCGGAGAGCAGAGACCTGTTCATCTCACACTTTAGTTTTATTTTAACACGATATAACTTGCAAACTAGTTACTTTTTTTTAGTATTTGCAAAAAATACGGGCGAGTCATTATCAAGGAGATCGCCGGGACCCGCATAGCTGGATTTCAGACGATCACTTAAGCCGCGCATGTCCGAATCTTCACCAGATTTTGGGAAGTTGTGGACGTTTTGCCCTCTCTCTTTAGTTTGAGAGGGCGTCTCACTCGCAGGTAGTCGGATTTACAGAGCTGCCCCTTACCCCCGAGGGAGCTGCCCCTTACTCCCGAGGGAGCTGCCCCTTACCCCCGAGGGAGCTGCCCCTTACCCCCGAGGGAGCTGCCCCTTACCCCCACCCCCGAGGGCAGTGCCAGCACGTTACCTGCTGGTTTAGGACCATGTGTACTCCGTGGGGTTTGATGTCCCCCGTGGAATCGCCCATAAACTCCAGGATGTCATCAATGCCGGCGGTATACGGGAGCCCCCGCAGGCGAATACAGTCCCTGGTGCTGCTGGAGCCCAGAGGGTAGTGAGGGGGCAGGACAGGGATGAGGGGGGCAGGAAAGTTTGGGATGAGAGGAGTTGACATATATCTGTTCAGCACCTGTGGGCATCAGAGAAACATTGTGAGACACACACACACAGTGTCACACACACACACAGTGTTACACACACACACAGTGTCACACACACACACACACACTCACACACACACAGTGTCACACACACACAGTGTCACACACACACAGTGTCACACACACACAGTGTCACACACACACACACTTTCTAGTTGTTACCAACATGTCATCTTTCCATCTCACTTGTTTCAAGCCTTCCTCCCTCATCCACAACCCCCCCCCATACTCTCCTCCTCCTTTGTTGTCCCAATGAAGTCTCCCTTACTCCTCTCCCCTCCCTCCCCCCCCCCACCACCCATGTGTTCCTCTCTATCTGGTGGTCTCCCCATGCCATCTTCCTCCACCTACCTCTCGTGCTCCCCCATACCTCCTCCCTGGCACTCCCCCTTCCTCATGGTCCCCCATATGTCTACCCGACTCTCCTCATGGCCCCCCTTGCTCTCCCACTTCTCGTGGTCCCCCATGGTGCTCACCTGTTGCACCTCGGCAGCCGTGCTCCGAAACAGTTCGATGTATCTCTTCCCCAGGATCTCCTTGTGCTTCTTCAGGGCCTGCTGAGCGTACTCCTCGCAGGAGAACAGCACAAAGGCGTCTCCCGTGGGCCGCCCGTCCGGATACTTCACAAACAGCAGCCCCTCCTTCTCCCCGGTGACCGGACATTCGGGACCCAGGAAGGTGAGCACCTCCTCCGGACTGGCCGTGAACGGGAGACCCCTCATTCGGATAATCACCTGGTTCTCCTTGGACAGGAACTGGGCGACTTCATTCGACGTCCCTGGAAGGAGGACAGGGTTGTGTGAAGGTGCTAGGTTGGCATCACCATTATTGCCATTACTTCTGGGGCCGAACATACGTTTATGACTCACCTCCCGCGATTTTTAGAAACTCTTCACCTGTTGCTTTGTAAACCTGTGGAGAAGACGAGGGAACAAGAGGACCTTACAAGTCGGTTCATAAAAGAATGCACCAAACAAACCCTACAGCATGGGGTGGCCAACTCCAGTCCTCAAGGGCACCAACAGGCCAGGTTCAGGATATCCCATTTTCAGCACAGGTGGCTCGATCAAGATCGAGCCACCTGTGCTGAAGCAGGGATATCCTGAACCTGATCTATTGGTGGCCCTTGATGACTGGAGTTGGCCACCCCTGCCCTCAAGACTTTAGTAGGACATTCACACCAAATCACCCCCACATTAGGCTCGCCGAGGCGACGCTTTCAACTTTCATTTCATGGTCTCCCACTCCCTGCAGTGCCCAAAACGCCATAATAAAGCCCCGTTACCTCTATATACCGACTCCCCATGTGATGTTTATGCCGCTCCAGACCCAGGCACCTCTGCTCGGGGTTTACGAAGCGTACGAGCGCCTCGCCGTTCCTCCTGCCCTGCGCGTTCAGACACAGAGCGACGCCGCCCCTGGGAACGACGGGGAGAGACGACGTTACGTAGAATAATCATTACCGTCCAGAGCTAATCACACCCGTTTAATTCATAACGCGACCTTTCAGCGGAAGAAGGTCGGACTTGTAACGCTCCGCGTTACAGATTATTATTTTTTCCTCCGTTATTCATGGAAATCTTATTAACCCATTCTGCGCCGGAGAGGATTTCCTTGCTCCGCACGGCGCGGCGGGTGAGGTATTTGCGCCCCCTATAATATTCCTGTTTCAGGCACCGCTGGGAGATGTGCAAAAAGTTTCGGGCAAGTTCGCGAGTGGCGAAATGTGCCTTTTTTTTAAAAAAATTTGAGGCGCGAACATTTTTTGCAGCCAAAACCTTTTTAAATTAAGATCCAAGCAGCAACAAAGTATGCAAAAAAATGCACACGGCAGCGCAATGCCCGGGGAGACCGGCGAATAAAAAAAACACATACAAAACATTACAAAAAAAAAAAAGGTTTGAACCCTCCTACGCGTTTCACACAACACAGTGCTTTATCACTCACAGTACACCCACTTCATAGACCAGCCACACCTTTAGGATTCACTTATGATAAGATGCAAAATCATTCCAGGACTGTTGGAGCCCCCACTGCCTTCATATGATGAACTTTTTAATTAAGACCCTGAAATAATGTTTTTGCTCGGGAGCGCACAGAGAGGGGGGGGGGGACTCATTTAGCAGATTACCCATCTCCCCCAAAACATTCATCTATACAACTCGGGGAGAGAGATCGGTGAGCACAGCTGGGAAATAAGCAAATTTGCATATGCAGATGAGCTCATTTCCCAGGTATCTTGGGGAAAGAGAGCAAACCACTTTTGGTCACATCCACACATTTAAGGACGCGATTATAGGGCGCGCGCGCGACGTCACTCGCGCAAAACCTGCACTTTAGGCAGGAGGCAAGAGGGGGCGTGTGCCATGACGTCACGCGAGCGGTTCCCCAGGATTGTCTGAACCGCTTCACGTGACGCCGACGTCACGCGGCCATCGCATGGAGGATTCTGCCTCTCCGTCACGCCCCCGCGCGCTTTATGCGCCCCTTCACGGAATGCAGGTAATTGTTTTGGCGTGCGCCGCTGTGGCCACTATAAATCGCGGCCCAAGGCTCCCACCTGTCTCCCTGATGGGGGACGGGGGAATTGGACCTCTTACTTGGCAATGTTGAGCCCCTTGAAGAAGCGAGCGATGTCCTGGTCAGAGGACTGCCACGGTAAGCCACGGGCACGGATAACCGTCTCGCTGTCCACCAGCTCCGATTTACTGCTGCAGAGGGAGGAAAACGCAGAGTCAGACACCCGGGGACACCATGAAAAACACCCCAACACCCCAGGCGTGGGAGCGCTCACCCATGCGACACTTCCCAGTGACGGCCCAGCAAGGCAAAACTTTTCAACGGCTAAGGCAATCCAAGCGGCACTTAAAACAAAATAAATATTTTTGTTGTTGTAATATATGCCGCCTTTGATTACCTTTATTGAAAACGAAAAGCTGCTGATCGATTGGTTCTCAAATGATCGATCAGCAAAGATCCTGTTTTCCAGGGTTCACTAAATGGCTGCCTTTGCAATCAACCCTTCAGTCAGTGTAACTCAGCAGATCCAATGTATTCTTATTACCAAGGCATCCTTATCTATTGTTACAGATTGCAGCTCAAACTGATGGGAACATTGGCAACAAATTATCCAAAAACAGGAAAGTGTTGCAAAGATCTTGCACTGCTGGGGAGGTGAGCTAAAGCCTGCTAGAGAAATCACAGGATGCTCAGTATATTAATAGTTGATTAAAACAAAAAACAAGAAACAAAATGTAGCAAGTTTTATCTAATACTACAGAACAGTTTTAGTTTAAAAATAAAACACGTAGGATATTGCTTCTTTAAATTAGAAAGCTAGTTATTTTTGATTTATAAATCTGGAAAAATATGAGTCATTAAGGAAAGAACGAATTAATTAGCAACGATTGTATGTTCCACGTTGGTTTGTTGCTGGATAATCTCTTTACGAACAGCCCGTTTTGTTCTAATATTATTAATATTTCGTTGTTGCTTGTGTGTCCAGACAGAGTAACCGAAATGAAACAGGACACAACTAATAATCGCCCGTTCCGTTTGCAACGCGGCTTCAGAGTGAGAGGGGAACAGATCGGCCGCGGTGTAATACACGAGAGCAGTTACTTATTAACCCCGCGGTGTGTTTACTCTTCACCAGCGCCACGTGGAACGAGGAAATACTACACATGCTACAATTAGGATAAGAGGCAACATATGTGGGGGCAGAGCACCTGTCACTCACAGCAGGGGGGTTCTCAAGGCCCAAGAGATCCGGTATTCAGGATCTCTGCTTCAGCACAGGTGGCTCAACTCAGTCTTAGACTTAGCCACCTGTGCTGAAGCAGAGATGATTTTTTTATTTCTATTTGTTATATCTCCCTTTTTTTCCCCCCCAAGTGCCACTAAATAACCGGACCCTTTCCAATTCTGCCGCGTATCCGTTTGCTTTTTATGGTGTGGCTGCCACAAACAGTAAACAACTAATCGCAGCGGCGGCCATATTTAAAATGACCTACAATAAAAAACAAAAATTTTTAAAAACACAGGAGGATGTCACAAAAACTATAAGCAATATTGTAAATAAAAAGGAATAGAAGTATACAGAGGCCTGCGAAGCTTTGCAGAGACCTGTTCCACAGAGACACACTGCCATAGGCCGAGATTATAGTATGCGCGACAGCGGGTGCAATGGTGCTCGCGTCGTGAACAAAATGCAGGACCGCTATGAGGACGCCCATAGTGCGAGCGATGCAGAGCGATGCAGAGCGATGCAAAGCGATGCAAAGCGATGCAGAGCGATGCAGAGCGATGCAAAGCGATGCAAAGCGATGCAGAGCGACCACGTGGCCGATTTTTTTAAAAAGGCAGATTATTTCGTCTATTCGCGCGGCGGCTGCGTCACGTGAGCGGTTCAGCCAATGAGGGCTAACCAACCTGGTGACGCGTCTGCCACGCCTCCCCAAATCGCTGGAAGCTCAGTTCACCCATCGTTCGGGCGACGGGCGTGTGCGACGCCATGCACTCCGTGGCACACGCGCCCACTATAATCTCAGCCTTATATCGCGGTATGTAGGTTAACAAGACGGATGTTCAGTTACATTCATAGAACATTAATTGCTGCAGAAACGTTTGTGTTCAAGGTAACGCAGGTTATTATTGCCCAAATTCACGGAGCGTATATAAAAAGGTTAAATACGTCACTTACCAGGGTCCCGTTTCATATTTATATTTGACAGTCTCCGGGCCGAAAAAAGTGTGACCTGCAGAAAATAAAACACATTGGTGAAAAGTGTCCCCAAAAACACACGGGGCCTGGATGTATCACCGGAAACAAGCACCGCGAATCGCACAGAGACGGACTTCTATACAAACGCCAGCGATATAGTATTGTAACGTGCCAAATCCTACAGCAGTTCTAACAAACCTCGGTGCGCAATCTAAATATATAATATAATAAGACCATGCATAAGAATATAATACATAGTAAAAACAATACACTATTAAATAATAAATACAACACATTAAATAAATTCTGTTTCTACTAGTGTATTCTGAATATTAAAATAAATTGCATTTAGAATTCCTTTTTTCCCTCCGGTATAATATGGTGTGCTGAGCCATTAACGAAATATATCTACTTCACTTACTGTACGGCTCCAGCAGGAGAGTCAGGACGATATTCACCATGGCGGTCACCTGCCAGACGCCAAAGTCGTTATCTGCGTCATCCACCGCAATCTCCATATCTGTCTTGTTAGTAAAGGGACTTTATCCCCTAAAAAGGTGCAATTCCCCAAATATCCCGCCACTTCTCATCCCGGCAAATAGTCGCAAATTGCCCCTTTTAAAATGCTGTATGGATCAGGGGGGCGCCCACTGGCGAGGTGTGGCTGGGCGCGGCGGTTACCGGATTCGTCCAGAAGCAGATACGTAATCCGTGGATTCCAATAGGATAAACAAATTCTTCCCCGTGACCCAGAAACCCCACATTAGATTGGAACAGCATGTCCAGATATAAAATTAGAGGGTGTGGTCATATTATTCGGAAGGGGTCGGCAGGGGAGCGAACCATTAACCCTCTGTGTGCTGGCGGGGCAATATTACGAGTACAGCCTATATGGGGTCAGGTTCACACACCCAGAATAAGACGATATACACAGGCTGTCCGAGGTACATGCCGTGACCCGCTGACCCCCTCCCTCCGCGCCAAGGATACAATCCGCCATGGATTTGATGGTTTCTTCCTTCACGGCGGCAGAATCCGGACACGCTTCGTTAAACTCCTTGCCCAGGTCATAAAAGGAATAGAATCCGTCCGGCAGGAGGAAATTCTGCGATAGCGGAGAAATACAATGTGCAAGAGAAGAAAAACCAAAAAAAAAAAAAAAAAACTTAGAAAATACTGGTCTCTGAAGTGGGAGAACTGGTCGAGTGCGTTCAAGCACTTGGACGAGCCGCCTCCCTCCCCGGCCCGCTTCCCGCCGCCTCCCTCCCCGGCGCGCTTCCCGCCGCCTCCCTCCGATTTGACTTGCTTTGCTTTCTTAAACCGTATAAATAAGAAGTGTGCAGGGACAAACGCCCAATTATAAGGGGGGGGGGAAACGCTACCTTTTTGGAAGCCTCTGGGTGCAGAACCTGGCGCAGGAGAAGTTGTCCATTGGTGCAGAGAGTGTAAGAAGTTCTGCCCAGAGCTCGCAGGTCCGAGTACACAATCTGCGTGAACTGCAAGGGGAGGAAGAAATGATACAGTACCACTTAGATTGTAAGCTCTCCGGGGCAGGGATTTCCTTTCCTATTGTCTGATCTTATTTGTTGCAATTTGTGTATTATAATTCCCTGCACTGTTGTATTGTATGTCTTTATTTATATAGCGCTTCACAGTAGTAATTCATGTTGTAATCATATAAATAACAAATATTATAAATAACAGGTCATGGGAATAAGTGCTTCAGACATAAGTGACATTAAGGAAGAGGAGTCCCTGCTCCAAGGAGCTTACAGTCTAATTGGTAGGTAGGGGAACGTATAGAGACAGTAGGAGGGAGTTCTGGTAAGTGCGTCTGCAGGGGGCCAAGCTTTATGTATCGTGTGTTCAGAATATCCACAGTGCTATTCGTATGCTTCTTTAAGCAAGTGTGTCTTAAGGTGGGTCTTAAAGGTGGATAGAGAGGGTGCTAGTCGGGTATTGAGAGGAAGGGCATTCCAGAGGTGCGGGGCAGTCAGTGAGAAAGGTTTAAGGCGGGAGAGGGCTTTAGATACAAAGGGGGTAGAAAGAAGACATCCTTGAGAAGAACGCAAGAGTCGGGATGGTGCATAGCGAGAAATTAGGGCTGAGATGTAAGGAGGGGCAGAAGAGTGTAAAACTTTAAAAGTGAGCAGGAGAATTGAGTGTGAGATGTGGGATTTAATCGGAAGCCAGGAGAAGGATTTCAGGAGGGGAGATGCGGAGACAGATTTAGGAAAGAGTAGAGTGTTTCTGGCAGCAGCGTTTAGGATAGATTGTAGGGGAGACAGGTGAGAGGCAGGAAGGCCGGACAGCAGGAGGTTGCAGTAATCAAGACGTGAGAGAATGAGGGCCTGAGTCAGAGTTTTAGCAGTCGAGCAACAGAGGAAAGGGCGTATCTTAGTGATATTGCGGAGGAAAAAGCGACAGGTTTTAGAAACGTTTTGAACGCGAGAGAATAATGTGAGAGAGGAGTCGAGTGTGACCCCTAGGCAGCGTGCTTGGGCTACTGGGTGAATGATCATATTTCCAACAGTAATGTGGAAGGAGGTAGTAGGGCCAGGTTTGTGAGGAAGTATAAGGAGCTCTATTTTTGCCAAGTTAAGTTTAAGTCGGCGGAGGGCCATCCAGGATGATATTCCAGAGAGACATTCAGAAACTTTGGTCTGTACAGCAGGTGAAGGTCGGGTGTTGAAAGGTAAATTTGTGTGTCGTCAGCATAGAGGTGATATTTAAACACAAAAGATGTGTAAAGCGCAGAGAGTACAGCTGCGGGAATAATAATAATAATAATAATAATAATAATATTATTATATATATTATATATATATATATATATATATATATATACACAATCCCAGCAATCTCTAACCCCAGAACCCAGCAGCAGGCTTAGAACGCTTTGGCCAAAGGGTTTAACTAAATGACCCTTACTCATGAGAATACTAACATTGAAGTATTTAACTATGTATTGTGTCACATTGGAGGTAGTATTGGATAATTTTGTCTTTTGTTATAAACTATACATTGTGCTGGGGCCTTAACCAATCAGAACGCAGCATTGCGCGAGGGCAGAGGCCTTAACCAATCGGAACGCAGCATCCTGCTCCAGTTAAGGAAATTCTTATCTCACTGCAACAGGTGCTCCGAGCTCAGCTCAGGACACGATTGGTGCAGAGCGTTGCTGTGGAGACAGAATGACCCACCCCCACACCTTTCAGCCACTTGTTAGAATGTTCCATTCAGGCACTACAGACAGTGGGAGACCAGCTCATTTTCCGGGGCTGAATTTGTAGGCCAGAGAAATTGGCCCAGCAGTGTAATGGTTAAAGTCTTCCGGGGCTCCTGCACACACCTGGCACGGTCCCTCCCACATACCTGTGTAAATGTGCTTTCTAGCCTGGGGTCACGCCTGTGTGCAGCATGCTCACCGACCTGCGCCTCCGATACTACACAGCAAAAGCACTCAGCCACGCAGCACTCCCCCTGCAATGTGCGCTTACGCAATTTAATAAGATGCTGGAGCAGCTCACAAACTGACGCAGTGCCGTCTCAGACCCAACACGCCGCTTTAGGGTCAGAATGCCGGAAAATCAGCGACAGATACCACAGCTACTGACACCAGCCCGTATTAGGGTGTCATTTTGTGGGGTCTGATTGTTACAACTGGAACACACACCACACCACACACACACACCACACACACACCACACACACACCACACACACACCACACACACACCACACACACACCACACACACACCACACACACACCACACTTTTAGCTGCTCTTTCTATAAGTTCCGGACATTTATCAGCCCCAAATAAGTGACGAGTGGGGAGAAGGTGAGTCCGTGCGAGTGTCACAGTTTGAAGGCCGCTAAACCCTATATAATTACACACCTGTCAATACGGTTTAGCGAGGCTCACACATTTTAGGGATCCCACTCTTACACTTCAATAGGTGCTCACTCTGAAGACAAAATAAGACACTTTTGAATGGAACATTTCTACGTTACAGCCCCCAAATCTCACTTGTGCCCCCCCCCCCCCCCCCAGAACCAGACCCCTTCATTCCCCCGGGTTCTAATTGGCTACTAAAGTGCCTCAGGAGAGGGGTGGTGGAAGGGTTAACAGCCCGTCCTATCCCTTGGCTGTTGGAAGATAAACACGGCTGGTTAATATTTCCAGACCTCTCACCTGTGCATACTGTACCTGTAGGTAGTAAAGGAACACACCTTTCTTACTCACCCACACTAAATAAATAGACGGAGACTGCTCGGCGATAAACACGTACGCTCTATCCCTAGGGCAGGGGTGGACAACTCGGGTCCCCAAGGGCCACCAACAGGTCAGGTTAAGGATATCCCTGCTTCAGCACAGGTGGCTTAATCTTCTACTGCTCCACTGCTTCAGCACAGGTGGCTCAATCAGTGGCTCAGTCTTCGATAGCCACCTGTGCTGAAGCAGGGATATCCTGAAAGCTTGACCTGTTGGTGGCCCTTGAGGACGAGAGTTGCCCCACCGCTGGGTTAGAGGTTTGAGGTTTAACCCATTACACAGAATTGGGCACTTTTTAAAAAGTCCCCGGAAGAGAACGGTTGGAGAAGGTCTTTCCGAGAGACGGGGAAATAACGGGCGAAAGTCTAACAGAATGACCATAGTGATGGACGATGCCGCAGCGTGGACGTAAACGCGCCATTAATGGGATATCGGGATATCGGAGCCTGTCAGAGCGGCAGGGAGCGGCCGGGTCCTTTGTGACACATCAAATATTGACAGGGAATGTAGACACAGGCGAGATCCGGGGACAAGGCATGGTCCCTTCAACTCGGGCCACGGCTGGCCACACAGACTGGCCACACAGACTGGCCACACAGACTGGCCACACAGACTGGCCACACAGACTGGCCACACAGACTGGCCCCACCAAACCCGTCTGCTTTCTAATAAAATCTGCAGACCCAATTACAGCAAAGTCACTATAAACATTGTAATTATTCTCCCAGAGACAGAATAATAATAATAATAATATCATCATCATCTCTGTGGAAAACCATCCGGCGATCCTAGAGACGTCCACATCCCCACGGCACGGACACCGCCTCAGCACGTTACTCCATACCCTGATCAGAGACAGAGACAGAGACAGAGACAGAGACAGAGACAGAGACAGAGACAGAGACAGAGACAGAGACAGAGACAGAGACAGAGACAGAGACAGAGACAGAGACAGACACACACACACACACACACGTTTGCCCCTTGGATCAGTATAAAGCTGCCCAACGCGTCTGGAAAGAACCGGAGCTGCCGTTAAGAGCAGAGGAGGTGTTGCACTGCTGAGCGCTTTCTATGACACGTATCACCAATGTATGTCGGGTGGGACCAGAACTCACAGGAGAGCCCAGACAGGTTCCGAATCCCCCGCTAATGAATGTATTATTAGCTATACACAAGACATGGCCTCTTTCCGGCAGGGAACAGGTTAAGCAGCACATGTGAAGAACAGGATGAGCCGGATTTGGGTGGGGAGGAGGAGGGGGGGGGGGGGGTTTGTTGCTGCATTGTGGGCTGGGTCTTCACACAGGACGCCTGTCACCCATACTACACGACTCCCCAACTTCATGTGCTTCATGTGCGTGGTGTCGCATCATTCAGTGATACTTTGTACCGCTGTATACAGCGGTGCATTTTTGGGACACATTCCTGGGACCTCCCTGCACCCCTGGGGCAGGGGCGGGGGGATGTCTCTGATTTAGGATCATCACTAGACATGCCGAGAGCGCAGGATCTGCCCCAACAGGCTCACAGCAGCTTCCAGGAGGGGTCACAGAGGGCAACTGCCCCCAGCCTCATAGACACGGGCAATAGTATAGTGAAAGCAGTCAGCCATGCAACACCTTATCCCACCATCATTTGCCACAGAAGTGAAAGTATAAACATGGCAACACGCCATGCCAACACAACACGCCAACACAACACGCCACGCCGCCACATAGTTGTGAACTGCACCATGAACCCCTTCCCAGCCAGGGGGCGGCTGGCTCGTCTGGCAGTGATGGGGTTAATAGGGCAGTGTCCCTACAGCCTTCGCAAGGGCAGAGCTCTGGCTGTCCGTGTCACTGACCAGCACAAGCCGAGACCTAGAGTGTCAGCTCATAGGCCAAGTGCCCCATATCCAGGGATGGATAAAGTCACCACGCACTAATAGGGAGTCTTACAGAGGCGGCCGCAGCGAGTGCGAGTTTATGGTGGTGCTGGGTAAAGCGAGCGTGTGTGTTTGATTGTAAGCTCTTGGGGTTAGGGTTGTACAGCACAGTACCCAATCAGAATAGGGAGGAGCTTTGCTCAGGGAGATAAGGGGTGTAATATTCCCAGACTGCACAGCAGGAGAGATTTAAATCCCTGGTGGATTAGATTAGCAGGGGGGAAAGCACTCAGCCATTTAACACCTTCACCCTCGTTAAAATATTTTATTTCTTAAACTCCAAAAAGCACAGAGTGAAACCCCACAGAAAATACAACCTGCACGCGGCTGTCATCAGGGACCAGGACCCTACAGCGATTTGGGAGGCGTATGTCACACAAAAAGAATTTGTCACAGGCGCGTTTCCCTGGGACGGTAAACTGCTGAGTGCTTTCACAGACCGTGGGGGCTGCGATTAGGACAGAAACGTCCCATACACACAGCGAGGCCCCCCAGCAGGGGGGTGGGGGGCCGGTCCCCTAGTGAGGCCAGGGGGGGGGGGGGGGGAAGGGGAGAAGAGGGGTGCAGGACCCCTAGCAAGCCCCCACAGGTGCCCCAGCCGGTCCCCTAGTGAGACCGGGGGTGGGGGGGGGGTCCCCTAGTGAGGCCAGGGGGGGGCGGAAGAGGAGAAGAGGGGTGCAGGACCCCTAGCAAGCCCCCACAGGTGCCCCAGAAGTCCCTGCTTTACGCTCACATTTCTAGTTACCTGACATTTGCATGCAGGTGAAGCCGGTAACCCGACCATGTGATAACAAGATAAGCAGCCCGACTGTGCAGCCATTGTTTCCCACCTGCACACAGGGGGACAGGCGGAGAGACGGCGCTCGGGGACCAGGGCACAAGGCCGCGAGACATTGGGCGTCCAAAGGGTTATGACACGGCTTCCAGTGCCAGCAACATACAGCGCAGAAGGGGTTAAATCTGATGCAGCTCACACATTGGGGGTACAGGACCAGGCGGGCACAGGTGAACCCATTATTTAACGGGATAATGTCCGTGCCCCATCAATCTAGGACCAGGCCCCAGTGCAGAGTTATTCCCTGCGTCTGCATTTATCCCATTATAACGTCTTTAGGTTTTATTGGCCTTTTCTTACAATTTTATAAACAAAAGTGTGTGATCCAATACCATCCTGTTCCTTTAAAATAGCTCGACAGATTAGATAGCGCGACAGATTAGATAGCACGACAGATTAGATAGCTATATATAATAAACGAGCCTGTTTTTCTGATAATTGTAGATGGAGATTTTAAAAATGGCTTCCAGCAAAGATACGAATGATCACAAAGACGAGCGTTTCATCGCAGAGCCCACACTAGGGAAACGGAGAAAGTCTGCATTTTTTTATTATTGATTCGACAGGAGGTTTTAAAGAGACGCGTTCTCTCAATCCCCCCCGTAACAGCACTAACATAATCAAAGAACAGAGTAACAACGACAGCCACCAAAATATTCAACACAATGTAATTAAAATAATCAATATTAAAATAGGTAAAAACAAACCAAAGAATAACTAAATATCAAAATACTACTAATTGATACAAAATATAGCAAGCTGACACCTTAGACCAGGAGTGGCCAACTCCAGCTCCACCCAACAGGTCTTCAGGATATCCCTGCTTCAGCACAGGTGGCTCAGTCAGACAGCCACCTGTGCTGAAGCAGGGATATCCCCAATACCTGCCCTTGAGGACTGGCGTTAGCCAACCTGGCCTTAGAGATTTGATGTTTCGGTACCAAATGCCCTTGACCTGCGTACCCTTCAGTTCCATGAGCCGTGCAACGCCTAAACCCCAATAACCAGACACCTCAACCCTTTTATTAACCATATACCACATCCCTGGACCTGGTCAGCAAGTAACCCCAAACCAGTGACCCCCGAATCATGCAGACCGCCGCTCCTGACCCAGTAAGCACTCTGGGTTCCAGAACCCCCCACAGTAATTAATAGGAGAACCCCCCCTCAGCCACCGCACCTGGACAGGACCACCGCCTGTAAACAACCACCCTACAAATACCCACCTGGGCAAAAACTGACCTGTCCGCAGCCGCCCGGCTGTGATACACGCCAATCCCCATCCCATCACACGCCAATCCCCATCCCATCACACGCCAATCCCCATCTCACCACACGCCAATCCCCATCCCACCACACCATCCCACGCCAATCCCCATCCCACCACACCATCCCACGCCAATCCCCATCCCACCACACCATCCCACGCCAATCCCCATCCCACCACACCATCCCACGCCAATCCCCATCCCACCACACCATCCCACGCCAATCCCCATCCCACCATCACACCATCCCACGCCAATCCCCATCCCATCCCACGCCAATCCCCATCCCATCACACGCCAATCCCCATCCCACCACACCATCCCACGCCTATCCCCATCCCATCCCACGCCAATCCCCATCCCATCCCACGCCAATCCCCATCCCATCCCACGCCAATCCCCATCCCATCCCACGCCAATCCCCATCCCATCACACGCCAATCCCCATCCCACCACACCATCCCACGCCTATCCCCATCCCACCACACGCCAATCCCCATCCCATCCCACGCCAATCCCCATCCCACCACACCATCCCACGCCAATCCCCATCCCACCACACCATCCCACGCCAATCCCCATCCCACCACACCATCCCACGCCAATCCCCATCCCACCATCACACCATCCCACGCCAATCCCCATCCCACCACACCATCCCACGCCAATCCCCATCCCACCATCACACCATCCCACGCCAATCCCCATCCCACCATCACACCATCCCACGCCAATCCCCATCCCACCACCACACCATCCCACGCCAATCCCCATCCCACCATCACACCATCCCACGCCAATCCCCATCCCACCACACCATCCCACGCCAATCCCCATCCCACCATCACACCATCCCACGCCAATCCCCATCCCACCATCACACCATCACACGCCAATCCCCATCCCATCCCACGCCAATCCCCATCCCATCACACGCCAATCCCCATCTCACCACACCATCCCACGCCAATCCCCATCCCACCACACGCCAATCCCCATCCCATCCCATCACACGCCAATCCCCATCCCATCACACGCCAATCCCCATCTCACCACACCATCCCACGCCAATCCCCATCCCACCACACGCCAATCCCCATCCCATCCCATCACACGCCAATCCCCATCACCACACCATCCCACGCCAATCCCCATCCCATCACACCATCCTACGCCAATCCCCATCCCATCACACGCCAATCCCCATCTCACCACACGCCAATCCCCATCCCATCACACGCCAATCCCCATCTCACCACACGCCAATCCCCATCCCATCACATGCCAATCCCCATCTCACCACACGCCAATCCCCATCTCACCACACGCCAATCCCCATCCCATCACACGCCAATCCCCATCCCATCACATGCCAATCCCCATCCCATCACATCACACGCCAATCCCCATCCCATCACACGCCAATCCCCATCCCATCACACGCCAATCCCCATCCCATCCCATCACACGCCAATCCCCATCCCATCCCATCACACGCCAATCCCCATCCCATCCCATCACACGCCAATCCCCATCACACCACATCACACGCCAATCCCCATCCCATCACACCACATCACACGCCAATCCCCATCCCATCACACCACACCACACGCCAATCCCCATCCCAGCACACCACATCACACGCCAATCCCCATCCCATCACACCACATCACACGCCAATCCCCATCCCATCACACCACATCACACGCCAATCCCCATCCCATCACACCACATCACACGCCAATCCCCATCCCACCACATCACACGCCAATCCCCATCCCATCACACCACATCACACGCCAATCCCCATCCCATCACACCATCCCACGTCAATCCCCATCCCACGTCAATCCCCATCCCATCACACCACATCACACGTCAATCCCCATCCCATCACACCACATCACACGCCAATCCCCATCCCATCACACCACATCCCACGCCAATCCCCATCCCATCACACCATCCCACGCCAATCCCCATCCCATCACACCACATCACACGCCAATCCCCATCCCATCACACCATCCCACGCCAATCCCCATCCCATCACACCATCCCACGCCAATCCCCATCCCATCCCACGCCAATCCCCATCCCATCCCACGCCAATCCCCATCCCATCACACCATCCCACGTCAATCCCCATCCCACGTCAATCCCCATCCCATCACACCACATCACACGTCAATCCCCATCCCATCACACCACATCACACGTCAATCCCCATCCCATCACACCACATCACACGTCAATCCCCATCCCATCACACCACATCACACGCCAATCCCCATCCCATCACACCACATCCCACGCCAATCCCCATCCCATCACACCACATCCCACGCCAATCCCCATCCCATCACACCACATCACACGCCAATCCCCATCCCATCACACCATCCCACGCCAATCCCCATCCCATCACACCATCCCACGCCAATCCCCATCCCATCACACCATCCCACGCCAATCCCCATCCCATCCCACGCCCAGATTTACCTAGATTTCTTAGTTTTATCATCAACAACAAAATACATTCACACAGTAACCCTTCTGTGCCCCTCATCCCCTCAGGATGCTGCTTCTTGGAGGTGTGAATGAAGGGAAAGAGGTCGGCACAAGGCAAAATAGCCTGACCAATCCCCCCCTCTTATCTGCCTTCTAACCTCCTGACCTCCAGCCCCCCCTCAGGCCAGAGAGGTTATCACCCCTCCCTTACTAGTCAGGGATTGCTTCACCCAGAGTCTCTCTATAAAAGGGGTCGGGCCCGCTAGATTTTCCTGCCGCTTGGGACAGTAATATTTTGGTAGTTGTAATTCGCACATTGTGTTTATAATACGGGGATCGTACTACAATGGGAGGGAGATATAGATATTATTTTTTGGGGTGTCTTGTGGCTGTCTCCATTCTTTAATTTGTCAGGGCTCCCACGTCAGAGACCAGCGCCTAAACAAGGCTTGTTCCACGGGTATTCACCGTTAAAAAGATGCATTGTAAATAATTTGTAACAGGTGCGCTTAAAAGAATGATAAACTTCATCGTGGGGAATTAGCCATTTCCCAAAAAGTTGAAGAAATGACATTTCTGGGGATTTTTTTTTTGAGGGGGGGTGGGGGGGGCACAACTTCTGAATCCTTCTAGAATGGACCTCTCTCCAGGGCCCAGAACCTTCCGGTTACCACGGTAATGCAGAGATCAAGAAAAACAGGGATTTGTAACAAACGGTTGTTTTATTTAGGAGTTAAACTCATAGGTTTCGGGGGGAGGGGGGGGGGAAAGGGGGGGAGGGGGGGAGTGTTTTCCCCCCCCTCACCTGCGCAGAGTAGAGGCAGACAAGCAGCAACCTGCAGCTCCCCTCCCCCACTCTCCACAGCGCCATGTCTGGGGGGGGTTAGAGGGCATGTAAAAAAAATGATGACAACGCTCTTTTTTTCAGGCGTTTTCCGACTCCGGGCTGTGCCCTCTTCCGCCTAATTACCAACACAAGGAAACACCCCAAAACCTCCCGACGTCGCCATACTCCGCCACAGCTCCAGGATTGCGCCATTAGCGTGTATTTACTCTCCGGTAACTAGCGTCATCTTTATAAGCGCAGTAACGGAGGCTCCGGGTGGCGCGAGTCTAACCTTGCGGTCTGCGCATTTCGCACATTTTGCAAAAATCGCCACATTTCCGCCCTGAACGCGCGGTTTCGCTTTTACCAGTGAGGAACCCAAACGCCCTATTTCAGGGTCTGGATTAAAAAGGTTTCGTGAAGCGACGCGACATCCTGCGACACACACACGCTCAACGATTCCCATCTCCGAGTCTAACTCAGGGGCCCCGATCTTCTCCTGATCCTTCCCCTCTGGGACGTTGATTATCGTTAAGCTGTTGAGCGACAGGGCGGGGGGGGGGGGGGGCAGCGCGGAGGCGACAGGGGGCGCCGCAGAGGCAAGTATTCATAGATCTAAACCGGGGCATTAAAGTGAATGAATTCTGGTTCGGAAAAGCAGCCGGCTTCATAAGCGTAACCCCGTCACTGCCAGCGCGCAGCGTAAACGCACAAGTATTTATGTTATTTTTAAACGCAGGAGGGGAATAAAACAAACCTTCAGTAGGGGTCTCTTGGGGAGGGGGATATTTGAGGTGCAGTTTTTAGTCCAGATCTCGGTTCATTAGTAAAATGTAAGGAATAGAAACAAACCGAGCAGAGATGTATCCTGCAGTGCGAGAGCCTGCCAGCAGTGACGGGGTTAATTCTCATGGTGATTAACGTGCCTTTCACTCACGACGTGGCCATTTTTCCCCTTCTTTGGGATTGTGCGAGACTCCCAAACCTGTTTTTCCGCCCCAGCGAGCTTCAAGAGCGCCGAGCCAGCCACGCCAACAAAAGGGTGTGCCGGCAACATGACAACAACAGGGCCCTCCCACCATTCAAATGCAACCAGGCCGGTGGAGGGGCTCACTAATCCCCCCCAACAAGAGGCTTCACAAGCCACTTCACTCCCACTAAACCGGTCTCTGCTCGGCGCCCACGAGCAGGGAAGGTCCCCGTGGCACAGAACCACGGCTCTCCATCATCTCCAAGCAGCTCCACTCCTGCGAGCTGACAGGGGTTATGTCAAGAAGAGTCTCACTTTCCCATTTTGAGCACAAATATTGTATTAAAATGAGACACGGAAAGCTCGGCCACTGAAATGAACAGGCGTGGCAGCTGCGGAAACCTGCCTGGCCCAGCACCACTGCTTTTATGAAGACGCTCTGGCCATATTTTTGGGGGTGCAGGAAGTAATGAGTTTGCTGCCTCACGTTTTCATACGAATCATCATAAAGAGAAAATAAGAAGAAGAATGGGGGTTCTGTATTTTAGCAGCGAACAGGTTAAAAAATAAATAACCCTTTGTGGGATCACAATACACATTACACTTGCAATACAATGCAGGCACTTTGCCATACTTCTGTTTTGCCATACAATTTGCCGCTTCTGTTGTCCGCTTATAATATAGAAAGTTACAATAACCAAACAGGAAAACATAAGCACGCAGCGCACTGAACAGCGCCGAGCGAGGGGACTGCGCACTTAGTAAGGCCCCAAATGGCACCTCAGCGTGGGGGGTGTAGCTGTCCCTTTCCAAAGTCGCTCCTTACAATGCTTTGCATCCACAGCAGCAAAGCATTGTGGGACGTGACTTTGGAAGCTCCTGCAGTGAGTGACAGCTGTACCCCCCGCCCTCCCAATGCTGCCTGCACACACTGAGGGGCAGTTTGGGGGATTATTATGCGTGTGTCCCCCCCACGAGCTCAGGACACTATATACTGCCTGGGATCAGTCACACAGTGTTAGCGACAGTCTGAGGGGTCGCCAATAAGGTTTATTCATTAGGGGTTCGGGGGACACATTTCTAGGCAGGGGGAGCAGAGTGTTATTAAGGTGGGGAACACCCGTATTAGACAGTATAAATAGGATAATGATGGCCAGGACACATTTTGTAAACCCTCACACAATGACAGGAGTTTCCCCTGACTGTACCAGGTCAGATATCAAAGTGTAACTTCTAGGTATGGATGCAGGAACGGATTCCCTCCACTTGCTTAAAATGTAGGTGTCACCTCAAAAAGACACACACACACACACACACACACAATATATCACAATACTGACCAGAGTCAGGAGGTAACAATTCACTCAGGACTGTGTGATCCTGTCCCGGATACCCTGCAGTCAGGTCACCCTCCATTACATATACACCCAGGACTGTGTGATCCTGTCCCGGATACCCTGCAGTCAGGTCACCCTACATTACATATACAACCAGGACTGTGTGATCCTGTCCCGGATACTCTGCAGTCAGGTCACCCTACATTACATAGAAACCAAGAGGCGTCTCCATGGGGTATACCAAAGGATCTTTAGAAGTGCGATACTTAGTACCACTTTACACTGCATGTTGTCATCAAATTGCACAACACGACTCTGCAGATACACTGTTTTTACAGGTGATACAATGTATGAATCTAAGGAAGTTTTACCTGCTGCAGGACTCTGTCTAACGGATCCGCTTTGCTTAACCCCTCGGACGTCAGGCCGGTCTCCTCTCGGCATTCTTCCGTGAGGTCCAAATTATCCGCCTTCACCAGCGCTTTGTGCAACGTTCCTGTCTGAAACACACAACTATATAGCGAACCGGAGAGGGAACAAAAACACCGCTGGTCTTTATACACGACCAAGAAGAACCGCGTCATCATCATCATCATCATCACCAGCGCACACACGAAAGAATCAACTTCCAAACCAGACTAGTCCATTTCACCAATTCCAACCGGCAACTCACGCTGCAATTTTATCCCTCGGCAAACACTGGCAATATACGTTTATTTTTTGGAAGCGGTTCGAAAATATATTAAAAAAAGAGACGGGGTTTCTTTGACATAAAAACACAGGCGTCTATATTTCTAGATTACAAATTAAGGAGTACATATTGAATTAATGGTTCAAAAATAAAATAAAAATCAGCCGGATCTTTTCTATTTAGTTAAAACAGACGCCGGCAAATTTAGGATTTGGCAACAAAATAACATTTTTCTAAATGGAGCGATTACTACAATTTTGCTCGGCTTTTTCCTTTAGATAATAAAAAGGTCTCACGTCAAGACGCCACTGGGGCGGAGCGTGAAGCCGGCGTGTTATTCGGGACCACGTCGTCAGCGAGCAGGTGCAATACAGAGAGAGTCCAATTTAGGGGTTTTTAATTCACCCTCAAAATAAAAAACAAAATAAAAAAAGTGTGTTGCCTATTGGCTAATTTGTGAAAAGACTGATCTGGTGAGGAGCTGTTCCACCCCTGGGGGGGGGGGGGAAGGGGGTGAGGGCTGCTTTTAGATTTAAGGAGGCCTGTGTTATTAACCGTGAACTGTATTTGTGGTGAAGCAAACCCCAGTCCCCAAGGGCCACCAACAGGCCCGGTATTAGGGATATCCCTGCTTCAGCACAGGTGGCTCAATCAGCCTCAGTTTTAGCACGGGTGGCTCAGTCAAAGACTGAGCCTCCGATTGAGCCACCTGTGCTGAAGCAGGGATATCCTGAGAATCTGATCCGTTGGTGACCCTTGAGGCCTGGAGTTGGCCGTCCATGTATTAAACCATCTCCAAAGCCAAGGAAAGTCCGCTGCGGGCCCGGCGAGTTTACCGACGTAACCCCTTCACCGCCAGCAAAGGGGGTAAGCGGCGTAAGAGGCCAGATAATGATGTTTTTGAAATAGAACAGCCTCTAAAAACAGCCCGGGGGGGGGGTGGGAGGGAGGAGGACGAGGGCATCTGGTAGGAGAGGTAACCAACCCTTAGCCGTACCTTCTTGCTGCTTAGATCCACAACTTGCCACACCAAGAGAATGAGTTCCCTCTCATCCGAGCCCAATCTAGACCCATTGTCACCAGCTGTTGCCCCAAATAACACCACCAGAGAATCACTGTGTGACGCTGCCATTAGCACAGCTGGAATCAAAAGCACAGGTCAAACATGAGAGGAGACACCCGAGTCCAAACACCTCGCCCCGTCCCGGTGAGAAGGGGGGGAAACGATGTATATAGGAGGATAAGAAGCACACAGAAATAGGGAATATATACATTCAAGAGAGGTTGGGAAAGATAAGGTTGAAGGAAGCAGCGGTTTCTTGATGTCAATGTATTGGTTGGGAAAAAAATAAAAAATAAAGTGTAGATATTTTAAAAAATTAAATAAAAATGCAAATTTGAATAAATATGGATTTCTGGAAAAAAAATGGTGTCCTGAATACCAATGTTAACAAAAATAAAAAAAAACACAGGATATCGTGAGAATAATGCACATTATGTTAATTAAAAACCAGTAGTCTACTGTTTGGCAAGTAACATTTTTACAAAATTAGTGATTTGGGTGGGGGGTGGGGGAGAAAGGGATATTAAAAATCTGCATTAAAAAACAAGCATGCTTTTAATTTTTTAATGCTTTTCAATTCCTCCGACTTTGCGAATCACTCGCGTTTGAATCTCACACCACGGGAAAAAAAGTTGGACATCGGGCTTTCCGGTTCCTCCTCCAAAATGAACCGGGTCTGAGACACGCTACGTTTAACCAAACAACAAAAACCCATTTCGCTGTTCCCGAGAGCAGAAGAAAAGCCCCGCGTGTGTGTGTCTGTGTTCCGGGGACGAGAGCGTGAAGGAGAAAGGTTGGAGTCGCTGGGGGGGGGGGGGGGGGGGAGGGAGAAAGCATGGAAACGCAGGTGATCATTTTAACCCCTTCGCTGCCAGTGAGGCCCAGCAACGCTACGCCTCTCTGGCAGCAAAGAGGTTAACGATTGCCGTGTGGAAAGGTGTTTTCAGGGTAGGAGAGCTGGAGAGGAGAATACATGTACCTGTGTCTGCAGTGCTTCCTCGCAGCAATGGCTGAGCGTTCAATTATCAAACCCACACATTCTGCCACCTGTGATGTCACAGGTATTTCTTTCCACAGGTTACCTGGCCTTGATTTGGCTCACGTGACCCAGCCAGGCCCAGGGGCCGCTGCCTATTGGCTGCTGGGGAAAGGTGTAGGCAGAGTCTCACCTGATTGGAGGGAGGTTTTTGGATGCACTGCAGGTGGGAGGTCTGGGTGATTTAAAGCCCCCCGGGGAGACCCTCCCATCTCGCCTGTGTCTCCAGGAAGTGGCTTTAAATCTGGGAGTTGTAGGTGAAAAGGAACAGGGGGGGAGAAAGGCTTTTTTTTGTAATAAAAGTTAACTGGAAGGGATTCCTTGTATGGCTAGCTGTTCAGGAAGAGTGCAAGCTCCTGGGATCACTCAGGCCCCCCTTCAGGTAAATGTTTGAGTGGTCCTAGAAACTTGCCATTAAAGGTATCCCGTTTACCTTTATATTTGTTATTTATTTTATTAAAAATTGTTATTTCCCCCTCTTTACATGCTTAGGCTGCGGCCACGCTGCCGCTGAGCGCGCTCATGAGCGCGGTGACGTCACCAACTCTCCGAGCATGAGCTTCGGGTGCCCGGCAACTTCTTCTGTAACTGCGCGCGTGGGGTGTGGCCTAACAGTGACTGGCGCTGATTGGCTGAAGTCATGTGACCCCTCAGCGCGCCTCAAACGCAATTTAATCTGTCTCGGCAAGCGCCCAGCACCCGCGAGCGTACGTGCATGCCCACAGGCGCGCGCCACGTGAGCGTGGCCGGACAGATTTAAATTGATTGTGCTGACCGCGCCGTGTGAACGCAGCCCAACACAGGAGTGACCGGATCACACTGTCCTGGGTGTATATGTAATGCAGGGTGACCTGACTGCAGAGTATCCGGGACAGGCTCACACAGTCCTGGGTGTATATGTAATGCAGGGTGACCTGACTGCAGAGTATCCGGGACAGGATCACACAGTCCTGGGTGTATATGTAATGTAAGGGGACCTGACTGCAGAGTATCCGGGACAGGATCACACAGTCCTGGGTGTATATGTAATGTAAGGTGACCTGACTGCAGAGTATCCGGGACAGGATCACACAGTCCTGGGTGTATATGTAATGCAGGGTGACCTGACTGCAGAGTATCCGGGACAGGATCACACAGTCCTGGGTGTATATGTAATGTAAGGGGACCTGACTGCAGAGTATCCGGGACATGCTCACACAGTCCTGGGTGTATATGTAATGCAGGGTGACCTGACTGCAGAGTATCCGGGACAGGATCACACAGTCCTGGGTGTATATGTAATGTAAGGTGACCTGACTGCAGAGTATCCGGGACAGGATCACACAGTCCTGGGTGTATATGTAATGTAAGGTGACCTGACTGCAGAGTATCCGGGACAGGATCACACAGTCCTGGGTGTATATGTAATGTAAGGGGACCTGACTGCAGAGTATCCGGGACATGCTCACACAGTCCTGGGTGTATATGTAATGTAGGGTGACCTGACTGCAGAGTATCCGGGACAGGATCACACAGTCCTGGGTGTATATGTAATGTACAGGTGACCTGACTGCAGAGTATCGGGGACAGGATCACACAGTCCTGGGTGTATAAGTAATGTAGGGTGACCTGACTGCAGGGTATCAGGGACAGGCTCACACAGTCCTGAGTGTATATGTAATGCAGGGTGACCTGACTGCAGAGTATCCGGGACAGGATCACACAGTCCTGGGTGTATATGTAATGTAAGGTGACCTGACTGCAGAGTATCAGGGACAGGATCACACAGTCCTGGGTGTATAAGTAATGTAGGGTGACCTGACTGCAGAGTATCCGGGACAGGCTCACACAGTCCTGGGTGTATATGTAATGTAAGGTGACCTGACTGCAGAGTATCAGGGACAGGATCACACAGTCCTGGGTGTATAAGTAATGTAGGGTGACCTGACTGCAGAGTATCCGGGACAGGCTCACACAGTCCTGGGTGTATATGTAATGCAGGGTGACCTGACTGCAGAGTATCCGGGACAGGCTCACACAGTCCTGAGTGTATATGTAATGCAGGGTGACCTGACTGCAGAGTATCCGGGACAGGCTCACACAGTCCTGGGTGTATATGTAATGCAGGGTGACCTGACTGCAGAGTATCCGGGACAGGCTCACACAGTCCTGGGTGTATATGTAATGTAGGGTGACCTGACTGCAGAGTATCCGGGACAGGCTCACACAGTCCTGGGTGTATATGTAATGCAGGGTGACCTGACTGCAGAGTATCCGGGACAGGCTCACACAGTCCTGGGTGTATATGTAATGCAGGGTGACCTGACTGCAGAGTATCCGGGACAGGATCACCCAGTCCTGGTTGTATATGTAATGTAGGGTGACCTGACTGCAGAGTATCCGGGACAGGATCACACAGTCCTGGGTGTATATGTAATGCAGGGTGACCTGACTGCAGAGTATCAGGGACAGGCTCACACAGTCCTGGGTGTATATGTAATGCAGGGTGACCTGACTGCAGAGTATCCGGGACAGGCTCACACAGTCCTGGGTGTATATGTAATGCAGGGTGACCTGACTGCAGAGTATCCGGGACAGGCTCACACAGTCCTGGGTGTATATGTAATGCAGGGTGACCTGACTGCAGAGTATCCGGGACAGGATCACACAGTCCTGGGTGTATATGTAATGTAAGGTGACCTGACTGCAGAGTATCCGGGACAGGCTCACACAGTCCTGGGTGTATATGTAATGTAAGGTGACCTGACTGCAGAGTATCCGGGACAGGCTCACACAGTCCTGGGTGTATATGTAATGTAAGGTGACCTGACTGCAGAGTATCCGGGACAGGATCACACAGTCCTGGGTGTATATGTAATGTAAGGTGACCTGACTGCAGAGTATCCGGGACAGGCTCACACAGTCCTGGGTGTATATGTAATGTAAGGTGACCTGACTGCAGAGTATCCGGGACAGGCTCACACAGTCCTGGGTGTATATGTAATGTAAGGTGACCTGAATGCAGAGTATCCGGGACAGGATCACACAGTCCTGGGTGTATATGTAATGTAAGGTGACCTGACTGCAGAGTATCCGGGACAGGCTCACACAGTCCTGGGTGTATATGTAATGTAAGGTGACCTGAATGCAGAGTATCCGGGACAGGATCACACAGTCCTGGGTGTATATGTAATGTACAGGTGACCTGACTGCAGAGTATCCGGGACAGGCTCACACAGTCCTGGGTGTATATGTAATGTAAGGTGACCTGAGTGCAGAGTATCCGGGACAGGCTCACACAGTCCTGGGTGTATATGTAATGTACAGGTGACCTGACTGCAGAGTATCCGGGACAGGATCACACAGTCCTGGGTGTATATGTAATGTAAGGTGACCTGACTGCAGAGTATCCGGGACAGGATCACACAGTCCTGGGTGTATATGTAATGTAAGGTGACCTGAGAGCAGAGTATCCGGGACAGGCTCACACAGTCCTGGGTTTATATAAATGTAGGTTTCTGTTTCCTTGTTACTGTATCTGTGTTATCTTTCAAATGGAGGGGGTGGGGTCTCCGTGGTGCCTCCTCCTGTAACACCCCGTGGGATATAGACTCGGGAAGGACATTGTAGTTAATCTGTAACCAGGACGAGTTTTTTCTCCTTTTGTTCCTGTTTGCACTTTTACAGGAGCTGATTCTTTGCCGCCAGTCAGTGACATGCACGAAAGGCAGAGAGGTCGCGGAGCACTGGGGGGGGGGAGAGAGGAGGTGGAGCACAGGGGGGAGAGAGGGCGCGGAGCACTGGGGGGGGGGGGGAGAGAGGAGGTGGAGCACAGGGGGGAGAGAGGGCGCGGAGCACGGGGGGGGGGGGGGGGAGAGGGCGCGGAGCACAGGGGGGAGAGAGGGCGCGGAGCACTGGGGGGGGGGGGGAGAGGAGGTGGAGCACAGGGGGGAGAGAGGGCGCGGAGCACGGGGGGGGGGGGGGAGAGGGCGCGGAGCACAGGGGGGAGAGAGGGCGCGGAGCACAGGGGGGAGAGAGGGCGCGGAGCACTGGGGGGGGGGGGGGAGAGGAGGTGGAGCACAGGGGGGAGAGAGGGCGCGGAGCACGGGGGGGGGGGGAGAGGGCGCGGAGCACAGGGGGGAGAGAGGGCGCGGAGCACAGGGGGGAGAGAGGTGGTGGAGCACAGGGGGGAGAGAGAGGAGGTGGAGCACAGGGGGGAGTGCTAGAGGTTAGCAGGGGGTGTAGGAGGTTAGGGGGGGCAGATGGAGGCGGGGAGTGCAGGGTTTGGGGGGGTGAAGGTTAAGGGGGGGAGCAGGAGATTGGGGGGGGGAGTGGAGGAGATTAGCTGCCAGGGACCCTATAATTTATTGTGCTGCAATAGGGGTACTGTACCCCCTCGCTGCGATTGTCTCTAGTCCTTCGACCTTCCCCAACCCCAAGATAAAAAATGATTTAAAACAACACCAGATTTCTCACAGAGAACACTCTCGCCCCTGTGCGTTGGGGGCTGGCGGTATGGGGTTACAGCGGGCAGGACGGGGTTACAGCGGGCAGGACGGGGTTACAGCGGGCAGGACGGGGTTACAGCGGGCAGGACGGGGTTGCAGAGGGCAGGATGGGGTTACAGAGGGCGGTACGGGGTTACAGCGGGCAGGACGGGGTTACAGCGGGCAGGACGGGGTTACAGCGGGCAGGACGGGGTTACAGCGGGCAGGACGGGGTTACAGAGGGCGGTACGGGGTTACAGCGGGCAGGACGGGGTTACAGCATGCGGTACGGGGTACAGCGGGCGGTACGGGGTTACAGCGGGCAGGATGGGGTTACAGCGGGCGGGACGGGATTACAGAGGGCGGTACGGGGTTACAGATGGCGGTACGGGGTTACAGAGGGCGGTACGGGGTTACAGAGGGCGGTACGGGGTTACAGTGGGCGGTACGGGGTTACAGCGGGCAGGACGGGGTTACAGCGGGCGGTACGGGGTTACAGCGGGCGGTACGGGGTTACAGCGGGCGGTACGGGGTTACAGCGGGCGGTACGGGGTTACAGAGGGCGGTACGGGGTTACAGCGGGCAGGACGGGGTTACAGAGGGCGGTACGGGGTTACAGCGGGCGGTACGGGGTTACAGCTGGCAGTACGGGGTTACAGCGGGCGGTACGGGGTTACAGAAGGCGGTACGGGGTTACAGTGGGCGGTACGGGGTTACAGAGGGCGGTACGGGGTTACAGCTGGCAGTACGGGGTTACAGCGGGCAGGACAGGGTTACAGAGTGCGGTACGGGGTTACAGAGTGCGGTACGGGGTTACAGCGGGCAGGACGGGGTTACAGCGGGCAGTACGGGGTTACAGCGGGCAGTACGGGGTTACACCGATACAGTAATCGCTTGAGTGCAGCTTGCATTCCCTGTGGATGTGATGAGCATGATCATCACCCCTTGCCAGGTCTGCCTTGGTATCGACCCAACATCTTTCCCACTGTCAACCCTTTCGCTGCAAACATTGACCCTACAAGACACTTTCGCTATGACCACTTTAGCGGCCCTTATGCCTTCCAGCGTTGAAAGGGTTAAGTGGCGCTTGACCTCTCTGGTAAGGCACTCAGGTATTGGGTGACCATGAGATGTTCAGTTTCCAGCTGGCAGCCCGCAGAATATGTGGGAGAGGGTCACAGTGAGTCTGTGATGGTGTTTGTACTGACCGAAGCATTTACATGAGAAGAGAGAAGTTTAACATCACAAGAGAGACCTCTCCTGTCCAGGTGTTATGATGTCAACACCGGCGTCTCACCTCATCTTCTGATTGTCAATTATCCACCTCAACAACAAAGGACAATTACCCGTTTACTGCCAGCGCTCATAACGCTTTGGAAATCAGAATATTTGTGGGTTTTGTTTGTACAATCTTTACCGAATCTTTTTCTCTATGTGGAAACTGCAGAGAAGTTTACCACTTCTATTCCTATGCTCGTTTTATAGTGATCGTGACCAAACAGCTAAAAGTGCAGCACAACACGCAACTGATGACAATGGATCCCACTGGAACCCCAGTGAAAAACAAAACATTCCTTTCCCACAACTACAATGTAGCCGTGAAGGTGGCTCGAATCTGTCCAAAGAAGCCAGTCAACACTTAGTTTTTGCATGCTAAGTGGAATTGCTCCTTTCAATCTTTAGACTTTGTGTATAATGAATTCTAATTTAAATGAATAGTTAGGATTTGGAAAGAACACCCAGTGCCCCCACCCCCTGCATTTAAATCAGATTTTGAGACTTGGGTAGGGTTCCAGTTACTCAGGTAACCCCCGCACCAATACCCTGGGCTGTGTTATTACTCAGGTAACCCCCGCACTAATACCCTGGGCTGTGTTATTACTCAGGTAACCCCCGCACTAATACCCTGGGCTGTGTTATTACTCAGGTAACCCCCGCACTAATACCCTGGGCTGTGTTATTACTCAGGTAACCCCCGCACTAATACCCTGAGCTGTGTTATTACTCAGGTAACCCCCGCACTAATACCCTGGGCTGTGTTATTACTCAGGTAACCCCCGCACTAATACCCTGGGCTGTGTTATTACTCAGGTAACCCCTGCACTAATACCCTGGGCTGTGTTATTACTCAGGTAACCCCTGCACTAATACCCTGGGCTGTGTTATTACTCAGGTAACCCCCGCACTAATACCCTGGGCTGTGTTATTACTCAGGTAACCCCCGCACTAATACCCTGGGCTGTGTTATTACTCAGGTAACCCCCGCACTAATACCCTGGGCTGTGTTATTACTCAGGTAACTCCCGCACTAATACCCTGGGCTGTGTTATTACTCAGGGAACCCCCGCACTAATACCCTGGGCTGTGTTATTACTCAGGTAACCCCCGCACTAATACCCTGGGCTGTGTTATTACTCAGGTAACCCCCGCACTAATACCCTGGGCTGTGTTATTACTCAGGTAACCCCCGCACTAATACCCTGGGCTGTGTTATTACTCAGGTAACCCCTGCACTAATACCCTGGGCTGTGTTATTACTCAGGTAACCCCCGCACTAATACCCTGGGCTGTGTTATTACTCAGGTAACCCCTGCACTAATACCCTGGGCTGTGTTATTACTCAGGTAACCCCCGCACTAATACCCTGGGCTGTGTTATTACTCAGGTAACCCCCGCACTAATACCCTGGGCTGTGTTATTACTCAGGTAACCCCCGCACTAATACCCTGAGCTGTGTTATTACTCAGGTAACCCCCGCACTAATACCCTGGGCTGTGTTATTACTCAGGTAACCCCCGCACTAATACCCTGGGCTGTGTTATTACTCAGGTAACCCCCGCACTAATACCCTGGGCTGTGTTATTACTCAGGTAACCCCCGCACTAATACCCTGGGCTGTGTTATTACTCAGGTAACCCCTGCACTAATACCCTGGGCTGTGTTATTACTCAGGTAACCCCTGCACTAATACCCTGGGCTGTGTTATTACTCAGGTAACCCCCGCACTAATACCCTGGGCTGTGTTATTACTCAGGTAAACCCCGCACTAATACCCTGGGCTGTGTTATTACTCAGGTAACCCCCGCACTA
>NC_134501.1:23005346-23100346 GCF_040206685.1 Ascaphus truei | reverse complement strand
CCGGGACTCGAACCAATATTTCGATGACCTCGTTGTGACATCACGCTCCCGCAGGCAGGTAATAAGCCCGGTGCTGCTGCCGCCTCCTCAGCGTGTGCTCCTGCTGGTGAGGGTGTCAGTGTGAGGCGGATCCGCCCCCCCCGGCTTCACTTCTGTGTCACAGCGTGTCACGTGCGTCACTACCTTTGTCTGCTTCCCCTACATGCTTCTTGCCAATTGGCCCAGTGGCCTAATGGATAAGGCATCAGCCTCCGGAGCTGGGGATTGTGGGTTCAAGTCCCACCTGGGTCGGGTTTGTTTTTTTATTTTTGTAAGTAAAAGTTAAATAAGTTAATACAATAAATAAGAGAAACACTTTGTAACCAGATGCATGCAACGCAAGGACTCCTTGTTACCGTGTTATGGGCTCGGTGGGGTTTTACTAAAGTTCTGATCTCATATTTGTTCGTCTACATCCAAAAGCTCCAAACCACTAGTAGTAAAACCGTGATGCTTGCGGAGGCAGCCATCTTTAAAACACCCAGCCAGCTCAAACCGGGCATTTTCCCAAACAGGGAAACATATTTGGATTTCAGAGGGGAAAAAAAATAGATACCGAAATGACCTGAAGTAGGATATATGACAAATGAGTTATAATGTAACCCTTCGCAGGCACGGGCTAATTGAAGCCTGATTAGGATGGGACACTTTAATGATGGCTGCCCTGCACACTTCTCTGGGAAGCCCCTCCCCATGACACTTACAATGTGCTGTACACCCCTTGAGTGATGAAATGGTTCAGGGACCCCTTGAAATAATGACAGGTTATCATGGGATTTAGTGACCGAATGAACTGCCTGTGACTGTCTTGTACTGGGAAGCAGACAGCAAGGGGTTAATCGTCACAGCGCTCATTATAAAAGATATGCGAGGCCCTCTAGTGGCTGTATGTAGGAACTACACCCAATGAATTAATGGTGCAAGCCCAGCAATATCCCACGTGTTTATTTTAAATAAATCAGTTGTGTAGTATTAGATAATACTGCATTTGTATTTTTAATTCAACTCTTAATGTCATTTTTTTTTAATGAGTTGTAATATATTTCCATAGCTGGTTTTAGCACACATCCTCAGCAGTGCAAGATATTTGCAACCCTTTCTTGTTGGTGAGCATTTGTTGCCAATGTTCCCAGCGGTTTGCGCTGCAAACTGTAACAGTAGATAATGTTACCTCAGTAATACATTGTAGCTGCTGAGTTACACTGACTGAAGGATAGATTGAACCCCGGGAAGCAGGATATTTGCTGATGGATCACGGGAGAACCCAATCGATCGGCAGCTTAGCTAATTAGTTTTTAATAAGGGTAATCAAAGGCGGCGTATATTAACACAACAAAAAACAATGTTTAAAAAAAAAAATGTGTTAAGTGCCGCTTGAAATAGAAATAGCCGCGTTAGTGCAGCTGCGATGGTGCAGAATAATTGAGTACTTCAGTATTAGGTGGTACCTTTTTTTATTCAGACTAACAATTTATATTTTAGGACAAACTGTCGACAGGTTCTACTTGATAAAAGTAAAATAACGTCTTTATTTACAGCGATGTACGTGGGATAGAATATTAATATTAACATCCCTTCCGCAGAAGAGCTTACAGTCTATGAAAGTGCATGGAAGTCTATACCGTCCGCCTGCCCCTTTCTAGCAGGTAACCGGCATCTCATGTCCCATACACCCCCCAGCTGTACCTATCCCTGCCTTAATTCTGCGGAGCGCTGCCTCTTACTGGCTCATGCTCGGAACATGCTCGGAACATGCAGCGGATTAAAATCCAGCGACTGATTTTCTAAGGGATCAGCATGTCAGCATGTTATAGGGGACATTCTCACTACTTTTATGTCAATTATTACTATATACCAATAAGTCCCCAAATACGTGCGCTTTATTGGTAAACTGCTATATAAATACATTGCGTGTGTTACGGAGTCTTTGTAGGAAATGATTACAGGCTAGTCAGCTCCTGTATCTCACACTGACAGGGGAACTAAGAGGCTATTTTAATGAGCCCAATGTTGAAGGTTCTGGTTATGAAGATTTTGCAAACCACTGTGAAGAATGGATTTGAGGCACCTGTGGAGAAGGGTTACCCTGGCAGGGTGACACTCCATTTTACTGCTGTCTCCATGTTTGTGTGCCAGAAGAATGAATGAATATGCAGAACAGCCCCCACCTTTGTACTAGACCCCCTCTCTTGCTTCACTTAGAGAAACAAGCTTTTGCAAGATACGCTGAAATGCTGTTTCAGAACTAAACTGATACAAATAAGAATAAGACGTCTTCTATTGTTGCACAAAAGTATAGCGATAAGATGTGCCCTCATGTACTTTGTTGTTGTACCAAGTTGTTTTTAAGCAGTTCTAATTAATGTTTAGTGACCTTTAAAATGATAGGTCATAGAGATATATTTTAGCTTGTGTAAGTAATTTTAGGCAATAACATAAGAAGATATATTGTTTCTTTATTAGTAACCCAACCCCTTATGGGAGGAACCATATGATTATTAAAGCTGCAGTTCAGTCTTTTTTTTTTTTTTTTATTAATTTTTTTACTTCAATAGTTTCATGTGGGCAATCTCTAATTACCTAAAGAACTGTATAGCTGCCGGTCAATTCGTTCTCCATGTATTGATAGGCGAAATTTGGTGACATAATTAGAGCTGGCATATGTTTTTATTTGCTTCTGTCACTCAGTGGAAGCTCATGAATATTCATGAGCACTCCTGCACTGACATGTGCTAGAGGGAGGGCAGGGCTGACAAAGGGGTGTGCCAGGGCTTGTGACAGGACATGAAGGGGCAGTGCCTTAGCAAATGGCTGTTAAAATAGAATACCAGAAAATTGGTCTTTCAAAGTTGTTGTTTTTAAAACAGAAAATGCTAAAAGTATTTTTTCTTACTACAGAACTGATTTATTAAAAAAAACACACATGCAGGATATTGCCTGAACTGCAGCTTTATATGGTATAAGAACGCATACTTTGTGACTAGGAGTCGGATCTGCCACCTGTAGCAGTCTCCGTGTGTGTACACATGTATACAATAAAGCTCACGTGTTAGGCTGAGTCCATAGAAGGACAGGCAGCGCTGAGCCATGCGGACGCTCCGCGATGAGCCCCGTCATCCTAATGACGATGTCTTGAGAGGGGGCGTCCGCAGGCGTGCTGAGGCGCAGGGATTTTCAGCCGACAGCAGAACCTGTCTCTGAGCGCGCTGTCGGCTGATAACCTCCAATCAGAGCGAAGCAGCGTCAACGTCACGGCGCCGTGACGTTAACGTCGGCGCTTTGCGGGCTATTGGCCCAGTGATGTCTGTGCCCCGCCTCCCCCCGCCTCCCGATCGCGCACGCTGGCTCGTCTGCTAGTTCATGCAATCGCTCCTAATTGCGCAGAATAGCCTCAGCAGCGCGGCTCCCCCCTCTAAGGACGTAGCCTTCTTCTGCTGAACCCTAATATTTTATTGTTATTATTTCTACGCTTTCACACCACGCACTGAAAAAATATGTCTGGGTATTAAATACCCTTAATCACATGTTACCAGTTAGAGCAGCAGGGAGGGGTTAAGGCGGAAAATACAGGATTTTTTCCCCCATGAATCCACCCTACGCTGAAGCAGCTCGTACGCAACATCTCAAAATCTCACAGGTCCCTTCTTCATAGATAATGTTACCAGCTGACTGCTCATTTGAGAGAGAGACTTGCGAGGCCTGGAAATCTATGACCTGGTCCGCTACAAGGCATCACGGCTCGCAGCGAACAGACATGTAACACTGCAGGAGTGACGTCACCCGGCAGGTTCGCCCTCATTGGCTGAACCCGTCGGGGGGGCGTGGCCACCGCGCTCGGCGCCAGTACTGAAGACAATTCAGGAAACAATGGTCGTGCAACGCGGCGGCCAAGGGAGCGAGTGCGCCCGGCCCCACCGAGAGGCAGTTTTTGTCCCTGCAGCGTTACGCCAATAGCGCGCCCGGCCCCCATCGAGGGGCAGTTCTTGTCCCTGCAGCGTACGCCATAGAGCGCGCTGCTGCAGGCACCGGGGGACCTAGCGTTACACAGCTTATAAGCACAGCATGGGAATCCGATGCAAAGCCAGAGAAACCACTCGCAGACATGTTTCACCTTAATGGGTCTCATCAGTGTGAGGCTGGTTGTACTGCTGGCTTTGCAATGTTCCAGGCTGTAGGATTAACCATCACATTTTACGCTATGGTGGGTGAAAAGGCAACAAGAAACCTCCACCGTTAGCATATCTTATACTATATTAGTGAAAGCACTGTATGCATGCCTGCCTGCCTGGATGTCCGGTGTCCCTAGGGGAAATCTGATTGGTCCCTTGGCCCGCCCCCGCACACCTCTCATTGGCCTGAGGCGGAGTGACGGGCCAAAGGACACAGGGACACAAACACACACAGGGACACACACAGGGACACACACAGGGACACACACACACACACACAGGGACACACACACACCACGCAGGGACACACACCACACACAGGGACACACACACACACAGGGACACACACACACACAGGGACACACACAGGGACACACACACACAGGGACACACACACACAGGGACACACACACACACACACACACACACACACACAGGGACACACACACACACACACACACACACAGGGACACACACACACAGGGACACACACACACACACACACAGTAGGGGGGGGGGGTGTACATTAGCAGCATGTATAACCCGGGGGGTGGGGCTCACATACCCACCGGTCCCGGAGCCTCCGCCTCTATCTCCCCGAACATCAGCCTCCACCCACACCCGCGCGCACCTCCTCCTCTCCCCGTGTTTCCCGCGCTTTCAGCCCCCCCCCCCCCCCGGTGCCGCTACAGTCAGCGGGGGAGCGAGTGCCCGAGACACAGCGGGGGAGCGGCCACAACAAGCTGCCTCCCGCCTCAGATCCACGTGGGACCTTCCGGACGGGTGAGTGAGCGCCCTTCACCTCCCCTCACCCCCCTTCACCCAACCCTCACCCCCTTCACCTCCCCTCACCCTCTCCTCACCCCCCCTTCACCTCCCCTCCACCCCCCCCCCCCCCCGGCGCCGCTACAGTCAGCGGAGGAGCGCGCGCCCGGGACACAGCGGGGGAGTGGCCACAACAAGCTGCCTCCCGCCTCAGATCCACGTGGGAGCTGCCGGACAGCTGAGGGAGCGGCCGGACGGGTGAGTGAGCGGCCTTCACCTCCCCTCACCCCCCTTCACCTCCCCTCACCCACCCCCACCACCCCCACCCCCCCCTTAACCCCCCACCACCCCCTCACCACCCCACCACCCCCCCCCCACCCCCCCTCAACACCTCACCACCACCCCCCCCCCTCACCCACCCCACCACCCCCCTCACCCCACCACCCCCCCCAACACCCCCCCCACCACCCCCCCCAACCCACCCTCCACCCCCCACCCCCTCACCCCCCTCCACCCCCCCCTTCACCCCCCACCACCCCCCCCAACACCACCCCTTCACCACCCCTCCACCCCCTCACCACCCCTCCACCCCCTACCCCTCCACCCCCACCCCCCCTCACCACCCCTCCACCCCCCCTTCACCTCCCCCCACCCCCTTCACCACCCACCACCCCCCCTACACCTCCCCACCCACCCCTTCACCTCTCCTCCACCCCCCCCCCTTCACCTCCCCTCCACCTCCACCCCCACCCCCCTCACCACCCCTCCACCTCCCCCCTTCGCACCCCCTTCCCAACCCCCCCCCCCTTCCACCACCTCCCCCCTTCACCACCACTTCCCCCCTCCCCCCCCACCCCACCCCCTCCCCACCCTCCCCCCTCCCCCCATCCCCACCACCTCCCCCCCCTCCCCCCCACCACCTCCCCCCCACCCCCACCCCCTCCCCCCCTCCCCACCACTTCCCCCCTCCCCCCACCACCCCCCCCCTCCCCCCCCACCACCTCCCCCCCCCTCCCCCCCTTCCCCCCTCCTCCCCCCCTTCCCCCTTCCTCCCCTCCACCCCCCCCTTCACCACCCCTCCACCCCCCCCTTTACCTCCCCTCCACCCCCCACCCCCCTTCACCTCCCCTCCACCCCCCCTTCACCTCCCCTCCACCCCCCCCTTCACCTCCCCTCCACCCTCCCCTCCACCCCCCCTTCACCTCCCCTCCACCCCCTTCACCTCCCCTCCACCCCCCTTACCCTCCACCCCCCCCCCTTCACCTCCCCTCCACCCCCCCTTCACCTCCCTCCACCCCCTTCACCTCCCCTCCACCCCCCCTTCACCTCTCCTCCACCCCCCCTTCACCTCCCCTCCACCTCCACCCCCCACCCCCTTCACCTCCCCTCCACCTCCCCCCTTCGCACCACCTCCCCCCCCTTCCCACCACCTCCCCCCCTTCCCACCCCCCCCCCCTTCCCACCACCCCCCCTTCCCACCACCTCCCCCCCTTCCCACCACTTCCCCCCTCCTCCCCACCCCCCCCTTCCCCCCTCCTCCCCCCCCCCTCCCCCCTTCCCCACCACCTCCCCCCCCCTCCCCCCCTTCCCACCACCTCCCCCCTCCCCCCTTCCCACCACCTCCCCCCCTTCCCCCCCACCACGTCCCCCCCCTCCCCACCACCTCCCCCCCTCCCCCCTCCCCACCACCTCCCCCCCCTTCCCCCCTCCTCCCACCACCTCCCCCCCTTCCCCCCTCCTCCCCCCCCTTCCCCCCACCACCTCCCCCCTCCCCCCCCCCTTCCCCCCCCTTCCCCCCTCCTCCCCCCCTTCCCCCTTCCTCCCCCACCACCCCCCACCCCCTTCCCACCACCTCCCCCCTCCTCCCCACCACCTTCCCCCCCTCCTCCCCCCCCACCTTCCCCCCCTCCTCCCCCCCTTCCTCCCCACCACCTCCCCCCCTTCCTCCCCACCACCTCCCCCCTCCAACCCCCCTTCCCACCACCTCCACCCCCCCTTCCCACCACCTCCACCCCCCCTTCCCACCACCTCCCCCTCCCTTCCTTCCCCCCTCCCTCCCCCCTCCCCCTTCCCCCCCCCCTTCCCCTCCTCCCCCCCTTCCCCTCCCCCCCTTCCCCCGTCCTCACCTCCTCCCCCCCCCCCTTCCCACCTCATTGGTCCCTTGGCCCGCCCCCGCACACCTCTCATTGGCCTGAGGCGGAGTGACGGGCCAAAGGACACACAGGGACACACACACACGTAGACACACACACGTAGACACACACACGTAGACACACACACACACACGTATACACACACACGTAGACACACACACGTAGACACACACACACACACACGTAGACACACACACACGTAGACACACACACACACGTACACACACACACACACACGTACACACACGTACACACACACATGTATACGTAGACACACACACACACATGTACACGTGCACACACACATGTACACGTAAACACGTACACACACACACACATGTACACGTATACTCACACACATGTACACGTACACACACACATGGAGACATACACTCACACACGTATACACACACAGGTATACATACACATAATGTATACACACACACATGTATACACACACATGTATACACACACACATGTATACACACACACATGTATACACACACACGTATACACACACATGTGTATACACACACATACACACACATTTATACATACACACACATGTATACACACATGTGTATACACACATGTATACACACACACATGTATATACACACGTGTGTGTATACACACACAAACATGTTGTATACACACAATATATACATACACACAATGTATACATACACACATGTATACATACACACACATGTATACACACACACATGTATACACACACATGTACACATACACACACACACACACACATACAATGTATACACACAAACATGTATACACACACACACTATCCCCAGCACCACCACATCAGCACACCGGTATCCCATGCCCCCCCCAGCACACTGGCATTCTCGGCTCCCCACCATTCTCAGCCCCCATCAGCACCCACACATCGCCACCTTTGCACCTCCCCCATCGGCACACCCACATCCGCACCCCCACATCAGCACCAAACCCTCCCATATCAGCACACCGATACAATCACCATCAGTACAGCCACAGCAGCACTACCACCGCACATGGGCCGTGTGGACCACTCCCCACCCAAATGCCACACCCACACCACAAACATCCCGGGCAACGCCGGGGCTCTCAGCTAGTAGCCAATAAAAAGATCACTTGTGAGCACATTCACATGTCTCAGACAGGCCTGCAAGCCTGCCTTTCACCATTATCACCTAGCAGGGCTGCAGACAGATTTCCCGGGGCCCAGGACTAGAGTTATGACTAGGGCCCCCCATTGTGTCCCTCCCCCCCTGTATTGGCGGTTTTGCGAGTCCCCCCATTTCACACCTCCTGAATCCCCTCTATTTCCACCCCTCATCCCATGTATTTCTCTCCCCTCCGTCTCACTACCTCTCTTGCTCATTCACCCCTCTCACCCCCTCCAATAACCCCACTCTCACTCAGTCCTTCCACTCCCCCCCAGCCTTACTGCTATCACACAGAAGGGCTCAGCGTTACTGCTATCACACAGAAGGGCTCAGCGTTACTGCTATCACACAGAAGGGCTCAGCGTTACTGCTATCACACAGAAGGGCTCAGCCTTACTGCTATCACACAGAAGGGCTCAGCGTTACTGCTGTCACACAGAAGGGCTCAGCGTTACTGCTATCACACAGAAGGGCTCAGCGTTACTGTTATCACACAGAAGGGCTCAGCGTTACTGCTATCACACAGAAGGGCTCAGCGTTACTGCTATCACACAGAAGGGCTCAGCGTTACTGCTATCACACAGAAGGGCTCAGCGTTACTGCTATCACACAGAAGGGCTCAGCGTTACTGCTATCACACAGAAGGGCTCAGCGTTACTGCTATCACACAGAAGTGCCCAGCGTTACTGCTATCACACAGAAGGGCTCAGCGTTACTGCTATCACACAGAAGGGCTCAGCGTTACTGCTATCACACAGAAGGGCTCAGCGTTACTGCTATCACACAGAAGGGCTCAGCGTTACTGCTATCACACAGAAGGGCTCAGCGTTACTGCTATCACACAGAAGTGCCCAGCGTTACTGCTATCACACAGAAGGGCTCAGCGTTACTGCTATCACACAGAAGGGCTCAGCGTTACTGCTATCACACAGAAGTGCCCAGCGTTACTGCTATCGCACAGAAGGGCTCAGCGTTACTGCTATCACACAGAAGGGCTCAGCGTTACTGCTATCGCACAGAAGGGCTCACAGAAGGGCTCAGCGTTACTGCTATCACACAGAAGGGCTCAGCGTTACTGCTATCACACAGAAGGGCTCAGCGTTACTGCTATCACACAGAAGGGCTCAGCGTTACTGCTATCGCACAGAAGGGCTCAGCGTTACTGCTATCGCACAGAAGGGCTCAGCGTTACTGCTATCGCACAGAAGGGCTCAGCGTTACTGCTATCGCACAGAAGGGCTCAGCGTTACTGCTATCGCACAGAAGGGCTCAGCGTTACTGCTATCACACATAAGGGCTCAGCGTTACTGCTATCACACAGAAGGGCTCAGCGTTACTGCTATCACACAGAGGGGCTCAGCGTTACTGCTATCGCACAGAAGGACTCAGCGTTACTGCTATCACACAGAAGGGCTCAGCGTTACTGCTATCGCACAGAGGGGCTCAGCGTTACTGTCTATCGCACAGAAGGGCTCAGCGTTACTGCTATCACACAGAAGGGCTCAGCGTTACTGCTATCACACAGAAGGGCTCAGCGTTACTGCTATCACACAGAGGGGCTCAGCGTTACTGCTATCACACAGAAGGGCTCAGCGTTACTGCTATCACACAGAGGGGCTCAGCGTTACTGCTATCGCACAGAAGGACTCAGCGTTACTGCTATCACACAGAAGGGCTCAGCGTTACTGCTATCACACAGAAGGGCTCAGCGTTACTGCTATCACACAGAAGGGCTCAGCGTTACTGCTATCACACAGAGGGGCTCAGCGTTACTGCTATCGCACAGAAGGACTCAGCGTTACTGCTATCACACAGAAGGCTCAGCGTTACTGCTATCACACAGAGGGGCTCAGCGTTACTGCTATCACACAGAAGGGCTCAGCGTTACCTGCTATCACACAGAAGGGCTCAGCGTTACTGCTATCACACAGAAGGGCTCAGCGTTACTGCTATCACACAGAGGGGCTCAGCGTTACTGCTATCACACAGAAGGGCTCAGCGTTACTGCTATCACACAGAAGGGCTCAGCGTTACTGCTATCACACAGAAGGGCTCAGCGTTACTGCTATCGCACAGAAGGGCTCAGCGTTACTGCTATCGCACAGAAGGGACTCAGCGTTACTGCTATCGCACAGAAAGGCTCAGCGTTACTGCTATCGCACAGAAGGGCTCAGCGTTACTGCTATCACACAGAGGGGCTCAGCGTTACTGCTATCGCACAGAAGGGCTCAGCGTTACTGCTATCACACAGAAGGGCTCAGCGTTACTGCTATCACACAGAAGGGCTCAGCGTTACTGCTATCACACAGAAGGGCTCAGCGTTACTGCCATCACACAGAAGGGCTCAGCGTTACTGCTATCGCACAGAAGGGCTCAGCGTTACTGCTATCACACAGAGGGGCTCAGCGTTACTGCTATCGCACAGAAGGGCTCAGCGTTACTGCTATCACACAGAAGGGCTCAGCGTTACTGCTATCGCACAGAAGGGCTCAGCGTTACTGCTATCACACAGAAGGGCTCAGCGTTACTGCTATCACACAGAGGGGCTCAGCGTTACTGCTATCGCACAGAAGGGCTCAGCGTTACTGCTATCGCACAGAAGGGCTCAGCCTTACTGCTATCACACAGAAGGGCTCAGCGTTACTGCTATCACACAGAGGGGCTCAGCGTTACTGCTATCGCACAGAAGGGCTCAGCGTTACTGCTATCGCACAGAAAGGGCTCAGCGTTACTGCCATCACACAGAAGGGCTCAGCGTTACTGCCATCACACAGAAGGGCTCAGCGTTACTGCTATCGCACAGAAGGGCTCAGCGTTACTGCTATCACACAGAAGGGCTCACAGAAGGGGCTCAGCGTTACTGCTATCACACAGAAGGGCTCAGCGTTACTGCTATCACACAGAAGGGCTCAGCGTTACTGCTATCACACAGAAGGGCTCACAGAAGGGCTCAGCGTTACTGCTATCACACAGAAGGGCTCAGCGTTACTGCTATCACACAGAAGGGCTCAGCGTTACTGCTATCGCACAGAAGGGCTCAGCGTTACTGCTATCGCACAGAAGGGCTCAGCGTTACTGCTATCGCACAGAAGGGCTCAGCGTTACTGCTATCGCACAGAAGGGCTCAGCGTTACTGCTATCACACAGAAGGGCTCAGCCTTACTGCTATCACACATAAGGGCTCAGCGTTACTGCTATCACACAGAAGGGCTCAGCGTTAGTGCTATCACACAGAAGGGCTCAGCGTTACTGCTATCGCACAGAAGGGCTCAGCGTTACTGCTATCGCACAGAAGGGCTCAGCGTTACTGCTATCACACAGAAGGGCTCAGCGTTACTGCTATCACACAGAAGGGCTCAGCGTTACTGCTATCACACAGAAGGGCTCAGCGTTACTGCTATCACACAGAAGGGCTCAGCGTTACTGCTATTGCACAGAAGGGCTCAGCGTTACTGCTATCACACAGAGGGGCTCAGCCTTACTGCTATCACACAGAGGGGCTCAGCCTTACTGCTATCGCACAGAAGGGCTCAGCGTTACTGCTATCGCACAGAAGGGCTCAGCGTTACTGCTATCGCACAGAAGGGCTCAGCGTTACTGCTATCGCACAGAAGGGCTCAGCGTTACTGCTATCGCACCGAAGGGCTCAGCGTTACTGCTATCGCACAGAAGGGCTCAGCGTTACTGCTATCACACAGAAGGGCTCAGCGTTACTGCTATCACACAGAAGGCTCAGCGTTACTGCTATCACACAGAAGGGCTCAGCGTTACTGCTATCACACAGAAGGGCTCAGCGTTACTGTTATCACACAGAAGGGCTCAGCGTTACTGCTATCACACAGAAGGGCTCAGCGTTACTGCTATCCACACAGAAGGGCTCAGCGTTACTGCTATCACACAGAAGGGCTCAGCGTTACTGCTATCACACAGAAGGGCTCAGCCTTACTGCTATCACACAGAAGGGCTCAGCCTTACTGCTATCACACAGAAGGGCTCAGCGTTACTGCTATCACACAGAAGGGCTCAGCGTTTACTGCTATCACACAGAAGGGGAGGTTACATTAACTCTACAGGCAGTCCTCGGTTATCCAACGGAATCCGTTCTGGAAGTACTGCACCGACACACTTTATTCGAGCAAATACCCAGTATGTACCTGGCAGATACCTGGAATGCGCCGCTCCTCACCTCTGACAAGCCCCGTTGCGTTTGCCTTCCCAGCCTGGGTTCATGCCTGGCTGACGGGCGGCTGATCTGTTAAATGATAATGATTAGGATTTAATAGGCTGCAATGCTTCGCGTGTCTACCAGATGGCATAAATTCATGAATTATAATGCAGTATATATATATATATATATATATATATACTGTGCAGTATTGCAGCCAGCAGGAATAAAATGCTTCAATCCCTGCTTGGAAAATACCTCAATGCACTCGGGCAGAAAACAGTCACAAACCTCAATACACCCGGGTATACCCGAATTCGTGGGACTAGCCGAGCTCGAATAAAGTGTGTCGCCAGTGTAGCGTTGGATAGTGAAACCATTGTAAAGTGAGTCCCATGTTAATCAGTGGCGGTGAACGTTGGATAACGCGTTCAGGCATCGAAAAGCTTTGGATATGCCATTCATTGTAAAGTGAAACATTGGATAACGAGGACTACCTGTGTTGGAAAAAGCTAATGGAACTTGCACCCACCCAGACCTCAGTAATGTTATACTGTGTCCCGCAGGCAAGGGGCGCCACACCACCCGGGCACACACAATATATTGCAAAAATCCCTCTCCTGGCTTCCGATCAAATCCCGCATCTCACACTCCATTCTTCTCCTCACTTTTAAATCTTTACACTCTTCTGCCCCTCCTTACATCTCAGCCCTAATTTCTCGCTATACACCATCCCGACTCTTGCGTTCTGCTCAAGGATGTCTTCTCTCTACCCCCTTTGTATCTAAAGCCCTCTCCCGCCTTAAACCTTTCTGATTGACTGCCCCACACCTCTGGAATGCCCTTCCCCTCAATACCCGACTAGCACCCTCTCTATCCACCTTTAAGACCCACCTTAAGACACACTTGCTTAAAGAAGCATATGAATAGCACTGTGGATAATCCTGGACACACGTTACATAAAGCTTGGCCCCCTGCAGACGCACTTACCAGAACTCCCTCCTGTTGTCTCTGTATGTTCCCCTACCTACCAATTAGATTGTAAGCTCCTTGGAGCAGGGACTCCTCTTCCTTAATGTTACTTTTATGTCTGAAGCACTTATTCCCATGACCTGTTATTTATATTATTTGTTATTTATATGATTACAACATGTATCACTACTGTGAAGCGCTATGTACGTTTATGGCGCTATATAAATAAAGACATACAATACAATACAAAATAGGATCAGCACTCCAGGAAAGAAAATGAAATATTGAAGAAGAGTCGCATGCTCCCAGAATTTCAGCAAAAAAATAAAGGTCAAAACATGTCTGTGAGTGGTTTCTCTGGCTTTGCATCTGATTCCCATGCTGTACTTAAAAGCTGTGTTAACAGAGAGCATTAGCTTATAAGGGTTCCATGTAAAAATTGATTTCAGGCAAAAGATTACATGGTGCGCAAATTTGCATGTAATTTCCCAGAATCCCTTGCTGCAGTGGAAGCACTGTATGCTGGGGATAATGGTGAAAGGCAGGGTTGCAGACCTGTCTTAAGACATGTGAATGTGCTCACAAGTGATCTTTTTATTTGCTATATGCAATACAGTGGAGGTTTCTTCTTGCCTTTTTCACCCACCATAGCGTAAAATGTGATGATATATATATATATATATATTTTTAATGTAGCCCCCCCCCAAAAAAACACATTCCATAAATACATATACCCCCCACCTCCAAATACATATAAAAAAAAACACCTCCCAAATACATATTTAAAAAAACCACCACCCCCCAAATACATATAAAATACAGACTTCCTGGGGATGGTCTCAGGCATCTGGCTGGGCCTAGTGGCTGCGGGTGACCCGGCTGCCGGTCCTCTTTGTGCCGCCGGGCCCGGGCTCTGTCCCAGCTGCAGACGTCCCTCACTGACTGTCCCAAGCCGAGCTTCTGATGTCAGCGTGCGTCGGGCCTCTCTCTCATGCCCGGAAACTGAGCCCAGCTTGCTTCCGGCGTGTGCTGATGTCGGAGAGGTCCGGCGCGCGCTGACATTAGAAGTTCGATGAGTGACAGTCAATGAGGGAGGCCCGCAGCTGGGAGAGAGCCGGAGCCCGGCGGCAACAAGAGGGCCGGCAGCTGAGCCCCGTGCAGTCACCGGGCCCGGGACAGCTGTCCCAGCTCTCCCACCCTGTTGGCGGCCCTGGAGCGCAGGTTCTGAAGCAGGGATATCCCTAAAACCTTGACCTATTGGTGGCCCTTGAGGACTGGAGTTGCCCAGCACTGCACTACACTATGTAGCACTGCTTTGGAGCCGGGTAAGATGGGGTTACACAAAGTTTGTCCAAAGTCCTTATAAAGGACTTATAGGCTCATGTTTATGCATTATTATAAATCAATAAAAAGAAGCTGTATTTAGGGGTCAGTGACAGAGGAAATCCTGCACCATTACACAGATATGGACCTTTGTGAAGTACATTTATGGGCTATTCTTTAAACGCCAAAGCGTCCGTTTGTGCCATTTTCGGCCGAAAATCCACATTGACACTGAATAAGGCGCCTGCTTCCAACTCTCTCTCTGTCATCGCTCACCGATTTTCCAACTGTGCATTTTATTCCTACTAAATGTGCCCAATACTGAAAGTAACATGGACTTCAAAGAATCCTATGTAAGAGGCTCCAGATAAGACCGATTCTCTCAGATTCTGCATGGTGGGACAGAGCGAGTGAGAAGAAGCAGTAGAGGTTTCCATGTGGACTTTCTACTCTACTTTAAATACAAATCTAAATGAGTATAAAAAAAAGGTGGAGAAAAAAAACTGCAAATAAGGTTGGGTAATCTGTTAAATGGGGTATCACACTTTTTGGGGTGAGCTGTCCACCACAAAGACCTGCGTGTTGGCGCTGTGGTTCTCGGTTGACACGTTTTGCGGTGTCCCCTTCAAGTTCTGCTCTGATACCACGTGCCCCACGGTCTCAAACAGCTTGACCAGTTTGGTGAGCCTGATGTGGCTACGGAACTTGCGCGCGGCAAAGGTGTACAATATGGGGTTGACGCAGCTGCTGAGGAACACCAAGGCCCCCGTGATGTTTTTCACAACCTCCGTGACCTTGTCCAGAGTATCAGAGAGATCCGGGTGCGAAAGCTTCAGCAGAACCGAAGAGATTTGCAGGAGGTTTAAAACATGATGGGGGATCCAGCAGAGGATGAAAGCTACGACCACGCTGGTGATTAGCGTTTCCGACTTGCGCTTGGATACATAACTCAGGTCTCGGAGCTTCATTCTTAGGTAAATGTAGCAGGTGATGATGATGCTGAATGGGATGACAAATCCGAGCAGCGTCTCCAGCACAAGGCAGGCTAACTTCTGACCGTCAGTGGCGTAGATACGGGACATGCACTGAGTACGTCCTTCCACCTCCTCTGTGTTCTGAAAGGGGAGGACCTGGATGCCCAGCAGCATGGCCAGTGCCCAGATGATTAAGATGACCCTCAGGAAGATCTGCTGTCGGCTCCACCTCTGCAGGGCGAAAGACAGCCAGGAAGCGCTCTACGCTCAGCGCAGTGATGAGGAAGATACTGGCGTATATGCTAGAGTAGATTATGTACACCAATACCTTGCAGAATGGCACCCCAAACACCCAGCGGTCAGCGAAGGAATAAATCCAGACAGGAAGAGTCATCAGGACCAGGAGGTCAGCCACAGCCAGGTTGAGGATCAGAGTGGCTGTTGAAGAGCGGCTCTTCAGCTGACTGCCGATGCTCCAAATTACCACCAGGTTACCCGGCATGCCGATAATGAAGGCCAGCGCCAGCACCACACTCACGGCCACGTTCTCTGCCTGCAGCGGTGGAGAATCGTGACCTCCAACCTCTGAGGTCTGGTTCCCGGGTCTCATTCTGGTCAAACGACTGATCCTTTTTCAGATGCTGCTGAGCCTGTCCTGTTTTGATGAAAGTCAGATTAAAGTCAAACAGCGTTGAGATACTACATGTTGACATTCTGTGTGTATATGGCAGGATATATCCCATTGTAACACCGAGGTGGTCAGTGCCCCTCTGGGGTTTCAAGAAGTTTATAGGTTTCCCATTAAAGTAAAATCTATTGCAGTCTTATTCCCAAGTAAATGATCTTATACAGAACTAGGAACAGAGAAACCTTTCAGTAGAAAGGACACAATACAGAGGTAGAGGCGGCAGGAAGTACTGCTAAATATTTCTCATAACATTCAGAATTGCTAAACTTCCTGAGAATCTTCCAGCTCTTAACAAGAAGAAGAACCCATCCCGAAGAACATGGTGACACTGAATGTAATTGCTCTAATGTTTACTTCGGAAGTCTGAGACAGGGGCACCGGGCGCGGGTACAAGAGGGCGCTGGGTGCAGGTACAAAAGGGCGCTGGGTGCGGGTACAAAAGGGGTGCTGGGCGCAGGTACAAATGGTGCCAGGCATGGGTACAAAGGGACACTGGGAATGGGTACAAAGGAGCACTGGGCGTGGGTACAAAGGGGCACTGGGAATGGGTACAAAGGGGCACTGGGCGTGGGTACAAAGGAGCACTGGGCGTGGGTACAAAGGGGCACTGGGAATGGGTACAAAGGGGCACTGGGAATGGGTACAAAGGGGCACTGGGAATGGGTACAAAGGGGCACTGGGAATGGGTACAAAGGGGCACTGGGAATGGGTACAAAGGGGCACTGGGAATGGGTACAAAGGGGCACTGGGAATGGGTACAAAGGGGCACTGGGAATGGGTACAAAGGGGCACTGGGAATGGGTACAAAGGGGCACTGGGAATGGGTACAAAGGAGCACTGGGCGTGGGTACAAAGGGGCACTGGGAATGGGTACAAAGGGGCACTGGGAATGGGTACAAAGGGGCACTGGGCGTGGGTACAAAGGGACACTGGGAATGGGTACAAAGGGGCACTGGGAATGGGTACAAAGGGGCACTGGGAATGGGTACAAAGGGGCACTGGGCATGGGTACAAAGGGGCACTGGGAATGGGTACAAAGGGGCACTGGGAATGGGTACAAAGGGGCACTGGGCGTGGGTACAAAGGGGCACTGGGAATGGGTACAAAGGGGCACTGGGCATGGGTACAAAGGGGCACTGGGAATGGGTACAAAGGGACACTGGGAATGGGTACAAAGGGACACTGGGAATGGGTACAAAGGAGCACTGGGCGTGGGTACAAAGGGGCACTGGGAATGGGTACAAAGGGGCACTGGGAATGGGTACAAAGGGGCACTGGGCGTGGGTACAAAGGGACACTGGGAATGGGTACAAAGGGGCACTGGGAATGGGTACAAAGGGGCACTGGGAATGGGTACAAAGGGGCACTGGGAATGGGTACAAAGGGGCACTGGGAATGGGTACAAAGGGGCACTGGGAATGGGTACAAAGGGGCACTGGGAATGGGTACAAAGGGGCACTGGGAATGGGTACAAAGGAGCACTGGGCGTGGGTACAAAGGGGCACTGGGAATGGGTACAAAGGGGCACTGGGAATGGGTACAAAGGGGCACTGGGCGTGGGTACAAAGGGACACTGGGAATGGGTACAAAGGGGCACTGGGAATGGGTACAAAGGGGCACTGGGAATGGGTACAAAGGGGCACTGGGCATGGGTACAAAGGGGCACTGGGAATGGGTACAAAGGGGCACTGGGAATGGGTACAAAGGGGCACTGGGCGTGGGTACAAAGGGGCACTGGGAATGGGTACAAAGGGGCACTGGGCATGGGTACAAAGGGGCACTGGGAATGGGTACAAAGGGACACTGGGAATGGGTACAAAGGAGCACTGGGCGTGGGTACAAAGGGGCACTGGGAATGGGTACAAAGGAGCACTGGGAATGGGTACAAAGGAGCACTGGGCGTGGGTACAAAGGGGCACTGGGAATGGGTACAAAGGGGCACTGGGCGTGGGTACAAAGGGGCACTGGGAATGGGTACAAAGGGGCACTGGGCGTGGGTACAAAGGGGCACTGGGAATGGGTACAAAGGGGCACTGGGAATGGGTACAAAGGGGCACTGGGAATGGGTACAAAGGGGCACTGGGCGTGGGTACAAAGGGGCACTGGGCATGGGTACAAAGGGACACTGGGAATGGGTACAAAGGAGCACTGGGAATGGGTACAAAGGGACACTGGGAATGGGTACAAAGGGGCACTGGGAATGGGTACAAAGGGGCACTGGGAATGGGTACAAAGGGACACTGGGAATGGGTACAAAGGGGCACTGGGAATGGGTACAAAGGGACACTGGGAATGGGTACAAAGGGGCACTGGGAATGGGTACAAAGGGGCACTGGGAATGGGTACAAAGGGACACTGGGAATGGGTACAAAGGGGCACTGGGAATGGGTACAAAGGGGCACTGGGAATGGGTACAAAGGGACACTGGGAATGGGTACAAAGGGGCACTGGGAATGGGTACAAAGGGGCACTGGGAATGGGTACAAAGGGGCACTGGGAATGGGTACAAAGGGGCACTGGGAATGGGTACAAAGGGGCACTGGGAATGGGTACAAAGGGGCACTGGGAATGGGTACAAAGGAGCACTGGGCGTGGGTACAAAGGGGCACTGGGAATGGGTACAAAGGGGCACTGGGAATGGGTACAAAGGGGCACTGGGCGTGGGTACAAAGGGACACTGGGAATGGGTACAAAGGGGCACTGGGAATGGGTACAAAGGGGCACTGGGAATGGGTACAAAGGGGCACTGGGAATGGGTACAAAGGGGCACTGGGAATGGGTACAAAGGGACACTGGGAATGGGTACAAAGGAGCACTGGGCGTGGGTACAAAGGGGCACTGGGAATGGGTACAAAGGGGCACTGGGAATGGGTACAAAGGGGCACTGGGCGTGGGTACAAAGGGGCACTGGGAGTGGGTACAAAGGGGCACTGGGAATGGGTACAAAGGGGCACTGGGAATGGGTACAAAGGGACACTGGGCGTGGGTACAAAGGGACACTGGGAATGGGTACAAAGGAGCACTGGGAATGGGTACAAAGGGACACTGGGAATGGGTACAAAGGGGCACTGGGAATGGGTACAAAGGGGCACTGGGAATGGGTACAAAGGGGCACTGGGAATGGGTACAAAGGGGCACTGGGAATGGGTACAAAGGGGCACTGGGAATGGGTACAAAGGGACACTGGGAATGGGTACAAAGGGGCACTGGGCGTGGGTACAAAGGGACACTGGGAATGGGTACAAAGGGGCACTGGGAATGGGTACAAAGGGGCACTGGGAATGGGTACAAAGGGGCACTGGGAATGGGTACAAAGGAGCACTGGGCGTGGGTACAAAGGGACACTGGGCGTGGGTACAAAGGGGCACTGGGAATGGGTACAAAGGGGCACTGGGCGTGGGTACAAAGGGGCACTGGGAATGGGTACAAAGGAGCACTGGGAATGGGTACAAAGGGGCACTGGGAATGGGTACAAAGGAGCACTGGGAATGGGTACAAAGGGGCACTGGGAATGGGTACAAAGGGACACTGGGAATGGGTACAAAGGGACACTGGGAATGGGTACAAAGGGGCACTGGGCGTGGGTACAAAGGGGCACTGGGAATGGGTACAAAGGGGCACTGGGAATGGGTACAAAGGGGCACTGGGCGTGGGTACAAAGGGGCACTGGGAGTGGGTACAAAGGGACACTGGGCGTGGGTACAAAGGGGCACTGGGAATGGGTACAAAGGGGCACTGGGCGTGGGTACAAAGGGACACTGGGCGTGGGTACAAAGGGGCACTGGGCGTGGGTACAAAGGGACACTGGGAATGGGTACAAAGGGGCACTGGGCGTGGGTACAAAGGGACACTGGGCGTGGGTACAAAGGGACACTGGGCGTGGGTACAAAGGGACACTGGGCGTGGGTACAAAGGGGCACTGGGAATGGGTACAAAGGGACACTGGGCGTGGGTACAAAGGGGCACTGGGCGTGGGTACAAAGGGGCACTGGGAATGGGTACAAAGGGACACTGGGCGTGGGTACAAAGGGGCACTGGGAATGGGTACAAAGGGACACTGGGCGTGGGTACAAAGGGGCACTGGGCGTGGGTACAAAGGGGCACTGGGAATGGGTACAAAGGGACACTGGGCGTGGGTACAAAGGGGCACTGGGAATGGGTACAAAGGGGCACTGGGAATGGGTACAAAGGGACACTGGGAATGGGTACAAAGGGGCACTGGGAATGGGTACAAAGGGGCACTGGGAATGGGTACAAAGGGGCACTGGGAATGGGTACAAAGGGACACTGGGAATGGGTACAAAGGGGCACTGGGAATGGGTACAAAGGGGCACTGGGAATGGGTACAAAGGGACACTGGGCGTGGGTACAAAGGGGCACTGGGAATGGGTACAAAGGGGCACTGGGAATGGGTACAAAGGGGCACTGGGAATGGGTACAAAGGGACACTGGGAATGGGTACAAAGGGGCACTGGGAATGGGTACAAAGGGGCACTGGGAATGGGTACAAAGGGGCACTGGGAATGGGTACAAAGGGACACTGGGAATGGGTACAAAGGGGCACTGGGAATGGGTACAAAGGGGCACTGGGAATGGGTACAAAGGGACACTGGGAATGGGTACAAAGGGGCACTGGGAATGGGTACAAAGGGGCACTGGGAATGGGTACAAAGGGGCACTGGGAATGGGTACAAAGGGACACTGGGAATGGGTACAAAGGGACACTGGGAATGGGTACAAAGGGGCACTGGGCGTGGGTACAAAGGGACACTGGGAGTGGGTACAAAGGGGCACTGGGCGTGGGTACAAAGGGGCACTGGGAGTGGGTACAAAGGGGCACTGGGCGTGGGTACAAAGGGACACTGGGAATGGGTACAAAGGGGCACTGGGAATGGGTACAAAGGGGCACTGGGAATGGGTACAAAGGGACACTGGGAATGGGTACAAAGGGGCACTGGGAATGGGTACAAAGGGGCACTGGGAATGGGTACAAAGGGGCACTGGGAATGGGTACAAAGGGGCACTGGGAATGGGTACAAAGGGGCACTGGGAATGGGTACAAAGGAGCACTGGGCGTGGGTACAAAGGGGCACTGGGAATGGGTACAAAGGGGCACTGGGAATGGGTACAAAGGGGCACTGGGCGTGGGTACAAAGGGGCACTGGGAATGGGTACAAAGGGGCACTGGGAATGGGTACAAAGGAGCACTGGGCGTGGGTACAAAGGGGCACTGGGAATGGGTACAAAGGGGCACTGGGAATGGGTACAAAGGGGCACTGGGCGTGGGTACAAAGGGGCACTGGGAGTGGGTACAAAGGGGCACTGGGAATGGGTACAAAGGGGCACTGGGAATGGGTACAAAGGGACACTGGGCGTGGGTACAAAGGGACACTGGGAATGGGTACAAAGGGACACTGGGAATGGGTACAAAGGGGCACTGGGAATGGGTACAAAGGGGCACTGGGAATGGGTACAAAGGGGCACTGGGAATGGGTACAAAGGGGCACTGGGAATGGGTACAAAGGGGCACTGGGAATGGGTACAAAGGGGCACTGGGAATGGGTACAAAGGGGCACTGGGAATGGGTACAAAGGGGCACTGGGAATGGGTACAAAGGGGCACTGGGAATGGGTACAAAGGGACACTGGGCGTGGGTACAAAGGGGCACTGGGAGTGGGTACAAAGGGGCACTGGGAATGGGTACAAAGGGGCACTGGGAATGGGTACAAAGGGACACTGGGAATGGGTACAAAGGGGCACTGGGAATGGGTACAAAGGGGCACTGGGAATGGGTACAAAGGGGCACTGGGAATGGGTACAAAGGGACACTGGGAATGGGTACAAAGGGGCACTGGGAATGGGTACAAAGGGGCACTGGGAATGGGTACAAAGGGGCACTGGGAATGGGTACAAAGGGACACTGGGAATGGGTACAAAGGGACACTGGGAATGGGTACAAAGGGGCACTGGGCGTGGGTACAAAGGGACACTGGGAGTGGGTACAAAGGGGCACTGGGCGTGGGTACAAAGGGGCACTGGGAGTGGGTACAAAGGGGCACTGGGCGTGGGTACAAAGGGACACTGGGAATGGGTACAAAGGGGCACTGGGAATGGGTACAAAGGGACACTGGGAATGGGTACAAAGGGACACTGGGAATGGGTACAAAGGGGCACTGGGCGTGGGTACAAAGGGACACTGGGAGTGGGTACAAAGGGGCACTGGGCGTGGGTACAAAGGGGCACTGGGAGTGGGTACAAAGGGGCACTGGGCGTGGGTACAAAGGGACACTGGGAGTGGGTACAAAGGGGCACTGGGAATGGGTACAAAGGGGCACTGGGAATGGGTACAAAGGGACACTGGGAATGGGTACAAAGGGGCACTGGGAATGGGTACAAAGGGGCACTGGGAATGGGTACAAAGGGGCACTGGGAATGGGTACAAAGGGGCACTGGGAATGGGTACAAAGGGGCACTGGGAATGGGTACAAAGGGGCACTGGGAATGGGTACAAAGGGACACTGGGAATGGGTACAAAGGAGCACTGGGAATGGGTACAAAGGGGCACTGGGAATGGGTACAAAGGGGCACTGGGAATGGGTACAAAGGGGCACTGGGAATGGGTACAAAGGGGCACTGGGAATGGGTACAAAGGGGCACTGGGAATGGGTACAAAGGGGCACTGGGAATGGGTACAAAGGGACACTGGGAATGGGTACAAAGGGACACTGGGAATGGGTACAAAGGGGCACTGGGCGTGGGTACAAAGGGACACTGGGCGTGGGTACAAAGGGGCACTGGGAATGGGTACAAAGGGGCACTGGGCGTGGGTACAAAGGGGCACTGGGAATGGGTACAAAGGGGCACTGGGAATGGGTACAAAGGGACACTGGGAATGGGTACAAAGGGGCACTGGGAATGGGTACAAAGGGGCACTGGGAATGGGTACAAAGGGGCACTGGGAATGGGTACAAAGGGGCACTGGGAATGGGTACAAAGGGGCACTGGGAATGGGTACAAAGGGGCACTGGGAATGGGTACAAAGGGGCACTGGGAATGGGTACAAAGGGGCACTGGGCGTGGGTACAAAGGGGCACTGGGCGTGGGTACAAAGGGACACTGGGAGTGGGTACAAAGGGGCACTGGGAATGGGTACAAAGGGACACTGGGAATGGGTACAAAGGAGCACTGGGAATGGGTACAAAGGGACACTGGGAATGGGTACAAAGGGGCACTGGGAATGGGTACAAAGGGGCACTGGGAATGGGTACAAAGGGGCACTGGGAATGGGTACAAAGGGGCACTGGGAATGGGTACAAAGGGGCACTGGGAATGGGTACAAAGGGGCACTGGGCGTGGGTACAAAGGGACACTGGGAATGGGTACAAAGGGGCACTGGGCGTGGGTACAAAGGGGCACTGGGAATGGGTACAAAGGGACACTGGGAATGGGTACAAAGGGGCACTGGGAATGGGTACAAAGGGGCACTGGGAATGGGTACAAAGGGGCACTGGGAATGGGTACAAAGGGGCACTGGGAATGGGTACAAAGGGGCACTGGGCGTGGGTACAAAGGGGCACTGGGCGTGGGTACAAAGGGGCACTGGGAATGGGTACAAAGGAGCACTGGGCGTGGGTACAAAGGGGCACTGGGCGTGGGTACAAAGGGGCACTGGGAATGGGTACAAAGGGGCACTGGGAATGGGTACAAAGGAGCACTGGGAATGGGTACAAAGGGACACTGGGAATGGGTACAAAGGGGCACTGGGAATGGGTACAAAGGGGCACTGGGAATGGGTACAAAGGGGCACTGGGAATGGGTACAAAGGGGCACTGGGAATGGGTACAAAGGAGCACTGGGAATGGGTACAAAGGGGCACTGGGAATGGGTACAAAGGGGCACTGGGAATGGGTACAAAGGGGCACTGGGAATGGGTACAAAGGGACACTGGGCGTGGGTACAAAGGGGCACTGGGAATGGGTACAAAGGGACACTGGGAATGGGTACAAAGGGGCACTGGGAATGGGTACAAAGGGACACTGGGCGTGGGTACAAAGGGGCACTGGGAATGGGTACAAAGGAGCACTGGGAATGGGTACAAAGGGGCACTGGGAATGGGTACAAAGGGGCACTGGGAATGGGTACAAAGGAGCACTGGGAATGGGTACAAAGGGGCACTGGGCGTGGGTACAAAGGGGCACTGGGAATGGGTACAAAGGAGCACTGGGAATGGGTACAAAGGGGCACTGGGAATGGGTACAAAGGGACACTGGGCGTGGGTACAAAGGGGCACTGGGAATGGGTACAAAGGGACACTGGGCGTGGGTACAAAGGGGCACTGGGAATGGGTACAAAGGGGCACTGGGAGTGGGTACAAAGGGGCACTGGGAATGGGTACAAAGGGGCACTGGGAATGGGTACAAAGGGGCACTGGGCGTGGGTACAAAGGGGCACTGGGAGTGGGTACAAAGGGACACTGGGCGTGGGTACAAAGGGACACTGGGAATGGGTACAAAGGGGCACTGGGAGTGGGTACAAAGGGGCACTGGGAATGGGTACAAAGGGGCACTGGGAATGGGTACAAAGGGGCACTGGGAATGGGTACAAAGGGACACTGGGAATGGGTACAAAGGGGCACTGGGAATGGGTACAAAGGGGCACTGGGAATGGGTACAAAGGGGCACTGGGCGTGGGTACAAAGGGACACTGGGAGTGGGTACAAAGGGGCACTGGGAATGGGTACAAAGGAGCACTGGGAATGGGTACAAAGGGGCACTGGGAATGGGTACAAAGGGACACTGGGAATGGGTACAAAGGGGCACTGGGAATGGGTACAAAGGGACACTGGGAATGGGTACAAAGGAGCACTGGGAATGGGTACAAAGGGGCACTGGGAATGGGTACAAAGGGGCACTGGGAATGGGTACAAAGGGACACTGGGAATGGGTACAAAGGGGCACTGGGAATGGGTACAAAGGGGCACTGGGAATGGGTACAAAGGAGCACTGGGAATGGGTACAAAGGGGCACTGGGAATGGGTACAAAGGGACACTGGGAATGGGTACAAAGGGGCACTGGGAATGGGTACAAAGGGGCACTGGGAATGGGTACAAAGGGACACTGGGCGTGGGTACAAAGGGGCACTGGGAATGGGTACAAAGGGGCACTGGGAATGGGTACAAAGGGACACTGGGAATGGGTACAAAGGGGCACTGGGAATGGGTACAAAGGGACACTGGGCGTGGGTACAAAGGGGCACTGGGAATGGGTACAAAGGGGCACTGGGAATGGGTACAAAGGGACACTGGGAATGGGTACAAAGGGGCACTGGGAATGGGTACAAAGGGACACTGGGAATGGGTACAAAGGGGCACTGGGAATGGGTACAAAGGGGCACTGGGAATGGGTACAAAGGGACACTGGGCGTGGGTACAAAGGGGCACTGGGAATGGGTACAAAGGGGCACTGGGAATGGGTACAAAGGGGCACTGGGCGTGGGTACAAAGGAGCACTGGGAATGGGTACAAAGGGGCACTGGGAATGGGTACAAAGGGGCACTGGGCGTGGGTACAAAGGGGCACTGGGAATGGGTACAAAGGGACACTGGGAATGGGTACAAAGGGGCACTGGGAATGGGTACAAAGGGACACTGGGAATGGGTACAAAGGGGCACTGGGAATGGGTACAAAGGGACACTGGGCGTGGGTACAAAGGGGCACTGGGAATGGGTACAAAGGGGCACTGGGAATGGGTACAAAGGGGCACTGGGAATGGGTACAAAGGGGCACTGGGAATGGGTACAAAGGGGCACTGGGAATGGGTACAAAGGGGCACTGGGAATGGGTACAAAGGGGCACTGGGCGTGGGTACAAAGGAGCACTGGGAATGGGTACAAAGGGGCACTGGGAATGGGTACAAAGGGGCACTGGGAATGGGTACAAAGGGGCACTGGGAATGGGTACAAAGGGACACTGGGAATGGGTACAAAGGGACACTGGGAATGGGTACAAAGGGGCACTGGGAATGGGTACAAAGGGGCACTGGGAATGGGTACAAAGGGGCACTGGGAATGGGTACAAAGGGGCACTGGGAATGGGTACAAAGGAGCACTGGGCGTGGGTACAAAGGGGCACTGGGAGTGGGTACAAAGGGGCACTGGGCGTGGGTACAAAGGGACACTGGGAATGGGTACAAAGGGACACTGGGCGTGGGTACAAAGGAGCACTGGGCGTGGGTACAAAGGGACACTGGGAATGGGTACAAAGGGGCACTGGGAATGGGTACAAAGGGGCACTGGGAATGGGTACAAAGGGACACTGGGAATGGGTACAAAGGAGCACTGGGCGTGGGTACAAAGGGACACTGGGAATGGGTACAAAGGGACACTGGGAATGGGTACAAAGGGGCACTGGGAATGGGTACAAAGGGGCACTGGGAATGGGTACAAAGGGGCACTGGGAATGGGTACAAAGGGGCACTGGGAATGGGTACAAAGGAGCACTGGGCGTGGGTACAAAGGGACACTGGGAATGGGTACAAAGGGGCACTGGGAATGGGTACAAAGGGGCACTGGGAATGGGTACAAAGGGACACTGGGAATGGGTACAAAGGGGCACTGGGAATGGGTACAAAGGGGCACTGGGAATGGGTACAAAGGGGCACTGGGAATGGGTACAAAGGGGCACTGGGAATGGGTACAAAGGGGCACTGGGAATGGGTACAAAGGGACACTGGGAATGGGTACAAAGGGGCACTGGGAATGGGTACAAAGGGACACTGGGCGTGGGTACAAAGGGACACTGGGAATGGGTACAAAGGGGCACTGGGAATGGGTACAAAGGGACACTGGGAATGGGTACAAAGGGGCACTGGGAATGGGTACAAAGGGACACTGGGAATGGGTACAAAGGGGCACTGGGAATGGGTACAAAGGGGCACTGGGAATGGGTACAAAGGGACACTGGGAATGGGTACAAAGGGGCACTGGGAATGGGTACAAAGGGGCACTGGGAATGGGTACAAAGGGACACTGGGAATGGGTACAAAGGGGCACTGGGAATGGGTACAAAGGGGCACTGGGAATGGGTACAAAGGGGCACTGGGAATGGGTACAAAGGGACACTGGGAATGGGTACAAAGGGGCACTGGGAATGGGTACAAAGGGGCACTGGGAATGGGTACAAAGGGGCACTGGGAATGGGTACAAAGGGGCACTGGGAATGGGTACAAAGGGGCACTGGGCGTGGGTACAAAGGGGCACTGGGAATGGGTACAAAGGAGCACTGGGAATGGGTACAAAGGGGCACTGGGAATGGGTACAAAGGGGCACTGGGAATGGGTACAAAGGGGCACTGGGAATGGGTACAAAGGAGCACTGGGCGTGGGTACAAAGGGACACTGGGAATGGGTACAAAGGGGCACTGGGAATGGGTACAAAGGGGCACTGGGAATGGGTACAAAGGGACACTGGGAATGGGTACAAAGGGGCACTGGGAATGGGTACAAAGGGGCACTGGGAATGGGTACAAAGGGGCACTGGGAATGGGTACAAAGGGGCACTGGGAATGGGTACAAAGGGGCACTGGGAATGGGTACAAAGGGACACTGGGAATGGGTACAAAGGGACACTGGGAATGGGTACAAAGGGGCACTGGGAATGGGTACAAAGGGGCACTGGGAATGGGTACAAAGGGGCACTGGGAATGGGTACAAAGGGGCACTGGGAATGGGTACAAAGGGGCACTGGGAATGGGTACAAAGGGACACTGGGAATGGGTACAAAGGGGCACTGGGAATGGGTACAAAGGGGCACTGGGAATGGGTACAAAGGGACACTGGGAATGGGTACAAAGGGGCACTGGGAATGGGTACAAAGGGGCACTGGGAATGGGTACAAAGGGGCACTGGGCGTGGGTACAAAGGGGCACTGGGAATGGGTACAAAGGGACACTGGGAATGGGTACAAAGGGGCACTGGGAATGGGTACAAAGGGGCACTGGGCGTGGGTACAAAGGGGCACTGGGAATGGGTACAAAGGAGCACTGGGAATGGGTACAAAGGAGCACTGGGAATGGGTACAAAGGGACACTGGGAATGGGTACAAAGGGGCACTGGGAATGGGTACAAAGGGGCACTGGGAATGGGTACAAAGGGGCACTGGGAATGGGTACAAAGGGGCACTGGGAATGGGTACAAAGGGGCACTGGGAATGGGTACAAAGGGACACTGGGCGTGGGTACAAAGGGGCACTGGGAATGGGTACAAAGGGGCACTGGGAATGGGTACAAAGGGGCACTGGGAATGGGTACAAAGGGGCACTGGGAATGGGTACAAAGGGGCACTGGGAATGGGTACAAAGGGGCACTGGGAATGGGTACAAAGGGGCACTGGGAATGGGTACAAAGGGGCACTGGGAATGGGTACAAAGGGGCACTGGGAATGGGTACAAAGGGGCACTGGGCGTGGGTACAAAGGGGCACTGGGAATGGGTACAAAGGGACACTGGGAATGGGTACAAAGGGGCACTGGGAATGGGTACAAAGGGGCACTGGGAATGGGTACAAAGGAGCACTGGGAATGGGTACAAAGGGGCACTGGGAATGGGTACAAAGGGGCACTGGGAATGGGTACAAAGGGGCACTGGGCGTGGGTACAAAGGGGCACTGGGAATGGGTACAAAGGGACACTGGGAATGGGTACAAAGGGGCACTGGGAATGGGTACAAAGGGGCACTGGGAATGGGTACAAAGGGGCACTGGGAATGGGTACAAAGGGACACTGGGAATGGGTACAAAGGGGCACTGGGAATGGGTACAAAGGGGCACTGGGAATGGGTACAAAGGGGCACTGGGAATGGGTACAAAGGGGCACTGGGAATGGGTACAAAGGGGCACTGGGAATGGGTACAAAGGGGCACTGGGAATGGGTACAAAGGGGCACTGGGAATGGGTACAAAGGGGCACTGGGCGTGGGTACAAAGGGACACTGGGAATGGGTACAAAGGGGCACTGGGAATGGGTACAAAGGGGCACTGGGAATGGGTACAAAGGGGCACTGGGAATGGGTACAAAGGAGCACTGGGAATGGGTACAAAGGGGCACTGGGAATGGGTACAAAGGGGCACTGGGAATGGGTACAAAGGGGCACTGGGAATGGGTACAAAGGGACACTGGGAATGGGTACAAAGGGGCACTGGGAATGGGTACAAAGGGGCACTGGGAATGGGTACAAAGGGGCACTGGGCGTGGGTACAAAGGGGCACTGGGAATGGGTACAAAGGGGCACTGGGCGTGGGTACAAAGGGGCACTGGGAATGGGTACAAAGGGGCACTGGGAATGGGTACAAAGGGGCACTGGGCGTGGGTACAAAGGGGCACTGGGAATGGGTACAAAGGAGCACTGGGAATGGGTACAAAGGGGCACTGGGAATGGGTACAAAGGGGCACTGGGAATGGGTACAAAGGGGCACTGGGAATGGGTACAAAGGAGCACTGGGCGTGGGTACAAAGGGACACTGGGAATGGGTACAAAGGGGCACTGGGAATGGGTACAAAGGGGCACTGGGAATGGGTACAAAGGGACACTGGGAATGGGTACAAAGGGGCACTGGGAATGGGTACAAAGGGGCACTGGGAATGGGTACAAAGGGGCACTGGGAATGGGTACAAAGGGGCACTGGGAATGGGTACAAAGGGGCACTGGGAATGGGTACAAAGGGACACTGGGAATGGGTACAAAGGGACACTGGGAATGGGTACAAAGGGGCACTGGGAATGGGTACAAAGGGGCACTGGGAATGGGTACAAAGGGGCACTGGGAATGGGTACAAAGGGGCACTGGGAATGGGTACAAAGGGGCACTGGGAATGGGTACAAAGGGGCACTGGGAATGGGTACAAAGGGGCACTGGGAATGGGTACAAAGGGGCACTGGGAATGGGTACAAAGGGACACTGGGCGTGGGTACAAAGGGGCACTGGGAATGGGTACAAAGGGACACTGGGAATGGGTACAAAGGGGCACTGGGAATGGGTACAAAGGGGCACTGGGCGTGGGTACAAAGGGGCACTGGGAATGGGTACAAAGGAGCACTGGGAATGGGTACAAAGGAGCACTGGGAATGGGTACAAAGGGACACTGGGAATGGGTACAAAGGGGCACTGGGAATGGGTACAAAGGGGCACTGGGAATGGGTACAAAGGGGCACTGGGAATGGGTACAAAGGGGCACTGGGAATGGGTACAAAGGGGCACTGGGAATGGGTACAAAGGGACACTGGGCGTGGGTACAAAGGGGCACTGGGAATGGGTACAAAGGGGCACTGGGAATGGGTACAAAGGGGCACTGGGAATGGGTACAAAGGGGCACTGGGAATGGGTACAAAGGGGCACTGGGAATGGGTACAAAGGGGCACTGGGAATGGGTACAAAGGGGCACTGGGAATGGGTACAAAGGGGCACTGGGAATGGGTACAAAGGGGCACTGGGCGTGGGTACAAAGGGGCACTGGGAATGGGTACAAAGGGACACTGGGAATGGGTACAAAGGGGCACTGGGAATGGGTACAAAGGGGCACTGGGAATGGGTACAAAGGAGCACTGGGAATGGGTACAAAGGGGCACTGGGAATGGGTACAAAGGGGCACTGGGAATGGGTACAAAGGGGCACTGGGCGTGGGTACAAAGGGGCACTGGGAATGGGTACAAAGGGACACTGGGAATGGGTACAAAGGGGCACTGGGAATGGGTACAAAGGGGCACTGGGAATGGGTACAAAGGGGCACTGGGAATGGGTACAAAGGGACACTGGGAATGGGTACAAAGGGGCACTGGGAATGGGTACAAAGGGGCACTGGGAATGGGTACAAAGGGGCACTGGGAATGGGTACAAAGGGGCACTGGGAATGGGTACAAAGGGGCACTGGGAATGGGTACAAAGGGGCACTGGGAATGGGTACAAAGGGGCACTGGGAATGGGTACAAAGGGGCACTGGGCGTGGGTACAAAGGGACACTGGGAATGGGTACAAAGGGGCACTGGGAATGGGTACAAAGGGGCACTGGGAATGGGTACAAAGGGGCACTGGGAATGGGTACAAAGGAGCACTGGGAATGGGTACAAAGGGGCACTGGGAATGGGTACAAAGGGGCACTGGGAATGGGTACAAAGGGGCACTGGGAATGGGTACAAAGGGACACTGGGAATGGGTACAAAGGGGCACTGGGAATGGGTACAAAGGGGCACTGGGAATGGGTACAAAGGGGCACTGGGCGTGGGTACAAAGGGGCACTGGGAATGGGTACAAAGGGGCACTGGGCGTGGGTACAAAGGGGCACTGGGAATGGGTACAAAGGGGCACTGGGAATGGGTACAAAGGGGCACTGGGCGTGGGTACAAAGGGGCACTGGGAATGGGTACAAAGGGGCACTGGGAATGGGTACAAAGGGGCACTGGGAATGGGTACAAAGGAGCACTGGGCGTGGGTACAAAGGGGCACTGGGAATGGGTACAAAGGGGCACTGGGAATGGGTACAAAGGGGCACTGGGAATGGGTACAAAGGGGCACTGGGAATGGGTACAAAGGAGCACTGGGCGTGGGTACAAAGGGGCACTGGGAATGGGTACAAAGGAGCACTGGGCGTGGGTACAAAGGGGCACTGGGAATGGGTACAAAGGGGCACTGGGAATGGGTACAAAGGGGCACTGGGCGTGGGTACAAAGGGGCACTGGGCGTGGGTACAAAGGGGCACTGGGAATGGGTACAAAGGGACACTGGGAATGGGTACAAAGGGGCACTGGGCGTGGGTACAAAGGGGCACTGGGAATGGGTACAAAGGGGCACTGGGAATGGGTACAAAGGAGCACTGGGCATGGGTACAAAGTGGCACTGGATGTGGGTACAAAGGTGCGCTGGGTATGGGTAGAAAGAAGCGCTGAGTGCAGGTATAAAGGGGCACTGGGTGCGGGTGCAAAGGAGCGCTGGGCGTGGTTATAAAGTGGCACTGGATGTGGGAACAAAGGAGCGCTGGGCATGGGTACAAAGGAGCGCTGGGCATGGGTACAAAGGAGCGCTGGGCATGGGTACAAGAGGTGCTGGACATGGGTACAAAGGGGTGATGGGCGCGGGTACAAAGGGGTGCTGGACGCAGGTATAAAGGGGCACCAGAAGATGGGCCCGCCTAGAAATTGGGCCCAACTTCTGCACCCACCAACATGGCCCCAGCTTCCCACCGACGCGGGACCCGAGGCCTCACCCCATCCTAGATTGCCCAAAGGGGAGGGTAAGGGGGAGGGATTGAGTGAAAGAGAAGGGGGTTGAGTGTGAGTGGAAGGGGTAATTGAGTACACGAGGAAAGGGTTAGAGAGGAGGGGAGAGAGAGAGTTAGAGAGGAAGGGGAGAGAGTTAGAAGTGGAAAAAGTGAGAGAGTTAGAGAGGAGGGGGGAGAATGAGAGGCGAGAGAGATAGGGAGGAGGGGAGAGTTAAAGAGGAGGGGGAGAGAGAATGACAGAGCAGTTGGGAGGCAAGGTCTCCATTCTGTGCATAAAAGATGCTTCAACTTACTTTCTCATGAAGGGTTGGAAGTGCCTAGAAATACTCTTTATCACTATGCAGTGCAGCGTGTTGGCGTGGTAGCGTGAGAAAAGGCGCTGACTCCAATGTTTCAAAGGACTCCAACTTTGAGGCCAAGAAGTCTGGTTCAAATCCTGGCGACCGTGGACTAGAATTAGATTGTCAGCTCTGCGGGGCAGTGACTCATTGCGCTAGCAAAAAATCTATATACAGCGATGCTAAACTGTCGGTGCTATATTAGACAATAAAATAACTGTCCCCCATCCCGAGAGAATGTGCATGCCGTCTGCAGCCAGGACATCTCTGACCAAGGGAGGAGATGTGAGAGAGGAGGACGCCGGCCAGAGGAAAGGAAAAGAGGAAACTGAGGATTACTTAGTAACTTCAAACCACAGTCCAGCCACAGTCAACCCACGGCTGCTCCCAACGCCAGCATGGAAGGGGTTAATGATAGCCTATACCTTACCCCTGTCACAGACACTGCAGCTTGCACGGGATGACCCTATTAAACGTCAGCAAGTACTAGGAAACAGGGTTTCTAAATTCCGTGCTCAGCTGTGGGGTGTCTCTATATGAGTATATTGTAGTCTGATATATAACCACAGAAAAAAGTAAACACCACTCTCTTAACATATATAATCCGTGTCTCAGTACTTGTCTCCTAACATGTGGGGAACCTGTGTAGCTAGGTGAAGGTCAGTAATACATCTCTGACCTCCCAGTAACACAGTATGACACGTCCCCCTGGAGAAAGACGCTAATAATGTATGACACCCAGCCCGTAGTGGACGGACTGGGGTACTCACGATTGAGAGTTCTGTAAGGCGATTCCTGACGCGTGCGTCACGTAAATAGTAATGCAGCAGACGATTCCTCAAGGGAAAAACGGAGCATAGCAGTGAAGGAAGGGGGCTAGACACCGATGAATAAAAGTCCTTTAATCCATGGTAGACATCATGGCATGGGATAAGTAAAAACTCTTACGCGTTTCGGGCCGTCGCCCTTTTTCAAAGAGAATGAAAAAGGGCGACGGCCCGAAACGCGTAAGAGTTTTTACTTATCCCATGCCATGATGTCTACCATGGATTAAAGGACTTTTATTCATCGGTGTCTAGCCCCCTTCCTTCACTGCTGTGCTCTGTTTTTCCCTTGAGGAATCGTCTGCTATTAAACGTCAGGGTGACAGACATTTGGGGGAGATTCGTTAAACTTTGAGGTTTCATCGGACAGAAACACCCACTAACAGGACTTTTTGTGTGTAATGAATAACCGTCACACACAAATGTCCCAGCACTCACTGTCTGAATCGAAAAAAATAGTGCTCAACTAGAGGATAATATCCAAATTGAGAATTAATTTAATGTAAACACATGAGAAAAATAACTTGGAGTTATGTACCACAATGGAAGGAAAGTCTCTGGGATGGGGAGTGGGGGGAAAGGACACAGGGAAATGAAGTTACAGTACACAAAGAGGGAAAAAACACAATAAGGGGAGGAGGGTATGTTAGGGGGGCAACGTTTCGAGATGGGAACCTCTTCTTCAGGCCCGTTCCCTCTGGACCAAAGGGACCAAGAGGTACTTCCCTAATTCCTGTTTCCCCAACACAAAGTCCAGCCCTGTCCTACAATACAATCAGCTGTGTTTACATCAACAAAAATTAAAGCCGAAGCTAACTGTAATCCTAAAGCTGCAGGAGTTCCAAAACGAAAGCAATAAAGAGCAAAGCAAAAGGCAAACCGTCCTTATCTGCATCCAGCCTCTTCTGTACTCCTGTTGTGAAAAGCGCCAGTGGGGACTGCAACTACTGCCAGGGTTTTTAAAGCATACTGCGCGCCTCCGTACTGAGAACAGCTGAGAGAGTGTCTAGTGAGATTACGTCCAATCAGCGCGTCTCTCTCCGACGCGCGTGCATGTGGCTGTGGACGTGGCACAGTTCCAAGATAGCTTAGTCTCTGTGCATGCGTCCCGGTCTGCCCTGTCCATTCAACAGTAACTACTCGCGAAGATCATTCTGGCGCATGCGCCCTGCTGTCTAGTGCCTTTCCTCAGTTGCTGATAGTAGAGGCTCTCCGGTGCAGTAGCTAGAAGTCTCATGATAGCCATTGCCATGGATACGCCCCGGTATAGAGATGTAAAGCCAGCCCAAGAAGACTCTTCATAAGCAGCATCTCCACAGGGGTACACAGAAGATATATAAAATGAGAACAGAGACAACATCATTAGTTTATGAAAATCTATCTATATATTTTTTAAACCGTTGTATGTCCTGTCCCAAAGGCCAATCTGATTGGTCAGTTGGTCTGCCACTCACCATCTGGCCAATCAGATTGGTCCGTGGCCCGGACCCGCCCCCGCATGCCTCTCATTGGCTCAACTGCCACACTCATCCGCCCACACCTGGAGGGGGGGAAGACACACGCACAACCACCAGGCCACTCACCCCGCGGCCTGGCCCGCTGGATACCATCACACAATGCTCATCTCCCCGCAGCCTCACACACACTGCTCGCCTTTAAGCCCGCTCTCCCAATTCCCCCTCCACCCCCAGAGCAAGCTCTCTCCGGCTCCCCCCCCCCCCCTAACCAACCCCCCCCCCCGGGCCGCTCCCCATCCCCGAGAGCGCTCCTCCGGCTCTCTCCGTCACGCTCTCCCTTCCCCGGCGCTTCCCCACTCTCTCCCCCCGCGCTTTCCCACTCTCTCCCCCCGCGCTTTCCCACTCTCTCCCCCCGCGCTTCCCCACTCTCTCCCCCCGCGCTTCCCCACTCTCTCCCCCCCACCCAGGCCGCTCCCCATCCCCGAGAGCGCTCCTCCGGCTCCCCATCCCCGAGAGCGCTCCTCCGGCTCCCCATCCCCGAGAGCGCTCCTCCGGCTCCCCATCCCCGAGAGCGCTCCTCCGGCTCCCCATCCCCGAGAGCGCTCCTCCGGCTCCCCATCCCCGAGAGCGCTCCTCCGGCTCTCTCCGTCTCTCCCTTCACCGGCTCCCTCCTGCAGACAGAGGGGAGGGTGATGCGTGGCCGAGGAGTGACATGCGTGCACTTCCGCCGCGAGCACCGGCCGCCCAAGCTGCCCGAGGACTTTGCTTTCAACGTGGCCCACGAGTGCTCGTGGGGCTGCCGGGGCAGCTTCGTCCCTGCCTCTTACAACCCGGAGGAGGAGGAAGAGGCCTGCCCGGGAGGCGGTGGGGTCGCGGCCTAGCTCCTTTGCGTCAGACCGGTAGCCGGGAGAGGCCAGGAGGGAGGAGAGCCCCAGGGGCAGCCCGAGGAGAAGCGCGGCCGTGTGCGAGGTGAGGAACCGCAGGGGGAGGGATCTCCCCCCCCGGGCCGTACCCTTCACCCCCTCCCCGGGCCCTACCCTTCACCCCCTCCCCCCCCTCCTGCCTTTCACCCCGCCCCCTCCTGCCTTTCACCCCCTTCTCCTGCCTTTCACCCCCTTCTCCTGCCTTTCACCCCCTTCCCCCCCTCCTGCCTTTCACCCCCTTCCCCCCCTCCTGCCTTTCACCCCCTTCCCCCCCCTCCTGCCTTTCACCCCCTTCCCCCCCCTCCTGCCTTTCACCCCCTTCCCCCCTTCCTGCCTTTCACCCCCTTCCCCCCCTCCTGCCTTTCACCCCCTTCCCCCCCTCCTGCCTTTCACCCCCTTCCCCCCCTCCTGCCTTTCACCCCCCTCTCCTGCCTTTCACCCCCCCTCCTGCCTTTCACCCCCCCTCCTGCCTTTCACCCCCCCTCCTGCCTTTCACCCCCCTCCTGCCTTTCACCCCCCCCTCCTGCCTTTCACCCCCCCTCCTGCCTTTCACCCCCCCTCCTGCCTTTCACCCCCCCTCCTGCCTTTCACCCCCCCTCCTGCCTTTCACCCCCCCTCCTGCCTTTCACCCCCTCCTGCCTTTCACCCCCCCCCCTCCTGCCTTTCACCCCCCCCCCTCCTGCCTTTCACCCCCCCCCCTCCTGCCTTTCACCCCCCCCCCTCCTGCCTTTCACCCCCCCCCTCCTGCCTTTCACCCCCCCCCTCCTGCCTTTCACCCCCCCCCCTCCTGCCTTTCACCCCCCCCCCTCCTGCCTTTCACCCCCCCCTCCTGCCTTTCACCCCCCCCTCCTGCCTTTCACCCCCCTCCTGCCTTTCACCCCCCCTCCTGCCTTTTACCCCCCCTCCTGCCTTTCACACCCCCCCCCTCCTGCCTTTCACACCCCCCCCTCCTGCCTTTCACACCCCCCCCTCCTGCCTTTCACACCCCCCTCCTGCCTTTCAGCTCACCCACCCACTCACTGTCACCCACCCACTCACTCACTGTCACCCACCCACTCACTCACTCACTGTCACCCACCCACTCACTCACTGTCACCCACCCACTCAGTCACCTGTCTTTTGTGGTAAATATAAAAATAAACATGTTGCATTGTAATCTTTTTTTCTGTATGACAATAAGAAAACAGTTACGTTAAAGTTGTGCGCTAAACATATTTTACCCTGGTGGGTGCGCTATGGGTTGGGGGGGGGGGGGGCGGCCGCCCTGCTCCTTTCATTTGTCCTGGGCCCCATGCTTTCTGTTGATGACCTTGCTCCCGCCCGCCACCGCAGCGAAAACCCCGCCCCACAGTAAGACAGCTGCACTCCCCCCCCCCCCCGTCACACACCGCACCCAAAGTCAGCCGCCGCAGAGATACCCGCAGTGGTCCGCCGCCACACAACCCTCCCGCCTGCCCCCCCCCAGTGATCCGCCACTGTACAGCTCTGAAGGGTGGGGGGGGGAATCACACAACCCTCCCGCCCACCCCCCAGTGAGCTGCTGCTGCCGAGCTCTGAAGTGGAGGGGGGGAGGAAATTCCTAACCAAAGGTGAGCCACTGCCGCTAAGCTCGGAATGGGGGGGGAAGGGGGGAAGAATTACAACCCTCCTACTCACCCAGGGAGCCGCCGGCTAGCTGTCAAGGGGGGGGGAATCCCAGCCCTCCCGGCCGCCCCCTCAGTGACCCGCCGCCGCCGAGCTATGAAGGCGGGGGAATTAGAGATGTGAAAGGGGGGGAAATCGGACATGTGAACGTGGGGGGGGGGAGGACGCAGCTGTGAAGGGGGGGGGAACCGGAGCAGTGAAGGGGGGCGAGCGGAAAGCGAGGGGGAGCAGGAAAATTAAATCCCGGGCAACGCCAGGTATATCAGCTAGTAATCTATATCATTATGCATGACATCCATCCCATCAGTGAAACATAAAGAATAAAATCAAATAAATTAAATGCAGACCACATTAAAAACCAAAATAAGACCCAAATAAAACCGGATTAAATACAGACCTAATCAGAGTAGAGTCATGGGATAGAGGTGGGGGAGGACGACCCCATCCGAAGGATGGATCACGGACACAAAGACACCACTGATGACCTACGTCTGGGCCAGCCACACGGTTCAAGGTCACAGGGCACCTCATGCCACAGATGAGCCAGTGAACCAGGTCTGGTGAGGAGGTATCTAGCAGCCATGTATATACTAGGAGGAGAAACCCCAAAGGATTCTGCAGAGACATTATCTGACAGATTACATTTTAAAAAAAACAAAGTCCATTTCCTTGTTAATGCCTCTTGGACTTACCGTATCAAGACGTCTGATCCACTGTGTCTCATTTTGCGATAGGGCCCTCTGTAAATCTCCCCCGCGTCGTTTCCTCCCCACACCATCGATGACCTGGTATCTCAACTGGCTGGCATTATGCCCAGCCTGTGTTAAATGGTGGGCGACAGGCGCTTCTGGATCACCCCTTCGGATGGCAGCCTTGTGCTGTCTGATCCGATCCTTCACCTGTTGTGTCGTCTCAAATTTACTCACAAAGTACATGAAACTGAAATGGATTTTTTGGATTTGCATCTACATATAGATGCGGATCTCAGAATTCAAACTAACATGTTTAGGAAAGAGAACTCCAGAAATTCCTTGCTCAGAGTCAACAGTGCGCATCCCCGACCTTTAATCAGAGGTATTCCGAAAGGACAATTTCTGAGACTACGGAGAATCTGTTCAACAGATCAAGCATTTCTAACCCAAGCAGAACACTTATCTATCAGGTTCAAACACAGGGGTTATAGGGATGAAGACATCAAAAGTGCATTTGAGTGTGCATTACATACAGATAGGTCTGTACTCTTGAATAAAAGTAAGTCTAAAAGAGAGCCATTTCATAAGACCAAATTACATCACGCAAAACCGACGGATGACTTACCGTTATTTATTACCACCTTCTCTAGGCAAACAAAACAAATCAGAACTATCTTGATGAAACATTGGGGTATATTGAAACTAGATAAGGATTTGGACAAATATATAAAAGATCAACCAAGAATGGTTTTTAGGAGAGCAAAAACAATTGGTAATAAAATCTCTCCCAGTTTGTTTGATCCGAATAAAAATGCAAAAAATCTGAGAATCAAAGGTTTCTTTAGTTGCGGCAATTGCAGAATATGCAGATATGCGTCCCTCATAAAATATGTTAAAAATATACACACTAAACAGAACTACAGGTTATGTTCTTTCATGACATGTAATACTAAACATGTCGTTTATGTGCTCAGATGTTCATGCGGTAGTTCTTACGTGGGTAGGACTATTCGCACACTTAGGCTGCGTCCATAGATGGACCAGCCGTGCTGAGGCGTGCGGACGCTCCGCGCTGAGCCCCTGCATCTTCAATGAGGAGGCCTTGAGAGGGGGCTCACGCGAGCGTCCGCAGGCGTGCTGAGGCGTTGGAGGTTTCAGCCGAGCGCCAAGCTGTTTTTCAGCGCGCTGTTGGCTGAAAACCTCCAATCACTGCACAGCAGCGTCAACGTCACGGCGCCGTGACATTGACGTCAGTGCGTCGCGGGCGATTGGCCCAGCGACGTCACTGCCCCGCCTCCAACCACCTCCCCCCGGCTCCCCCCGCGCACGCTGGCTCGCCTGCAAGTCCGTGCAACCGCGCTGACTGAAGCAGGCGAGCCTCAGCGTCAGCGCGCCTCCGCTCTCCCCACACCTCTATGGCCCGGGCCTTAGAGAGAGAGTTAATGAACATATTAGAAGTATTCAAAATAAAGACGAACGATTCCCAGTAGCACGTCATTTTTTTGAAATGTCAATCCGGTTCCTTACAGAATTTCACATTTAGTGCAATTGAAAATATACAATTGCATGTCAGAGGAGGAGATAGAGAGTCTTTCTTAAATCGGTGAGAGATGTACTGGATTTATGCCCTTGGGACATTAGCACCCAGGGGCATGAATCTAGAATGGGAGTTAAAACATTTTCTTTAATTATGTTTCTCCCCATCTATGATTACATTTGATATCTTACGCTTTATATACTAATTGATTTTTTTGTGTAGTCCACATGAGATTATCCATTAGAATTGAAGATAATCTATTAGATTTGTCATTCTTGTACATGGGTAAAAAATTGAATCCTCTATTGATTGAATTCCACAGTTATCTCTTGTTCAAATGACATTGCTCTATTGCTGAATCAAATTGAATGATTTGTTTTATACGTTCCATTATATCTTTTAAAAAAACATGCATGATTTGTTTCATCAAAGAAAAATTTTATTTCTAGATTTAATATATATATACTCCTTGATCTGTGTCATATTGCCCTGTCTGCTTGTCTGCTTGTCTGTTTGATATGTTTAGATCTATCTAAAGAATTAAGCTCTTAGATATACATTATATAATTCATCATTCATCAATGGTTTCTCCATTACATCAAAATGGTTTAATATTCGTGTTTTTAATACCATTAGTATTTTGCTATGTTTGTAATTGTTTCACGTTGTGTTTTGTATTCTTCTGTATCCCCGACATTAATTGCCCCGCAGCCGAAACCCACAGGGGAGGCGAGTCCTCAGCTAGGCACTCCATTGGTGATCTTCTTCCACCAATGGGTTCTGCCGTCTGAGATACTCGCGCGAGATTTGATTTCCCTGACGTCATCGTTGGGGGCGGGGGCTTGTGTATGTAAAGGGGAGGCTATACAGACGCAAATTTACTCTTTGACAAAGGGACTTGTTCCCGAAACACGTCAGAGTAACCCTGTACTCCTCATGGACCACTCAATAAAGTTTTTTAAATAGTTTTTACTGGTTTGTAGCCCCCATTCTTCCGTAGCTGTGCTCCGCCATCGGACCCCACGGGACTACCTTATCTTCATACACCTCGGCGTGATGCACGCAGCAGGCATGGATTGAGCTGCTACACAAGTGAGTTCTCACCTGTTTACTTCAAGACTTATTATGGTATGTACAGTTTGTTTTACTGGGAGTTTTAGCATGATCTTTATGGTATATATTTAGATCTGCTATCACCTCTATAGTATTAACTTTTATACCACATCTATACAGGTTTATTGAGTCTCACATAGCGCTTATTATTACAGCTCTGTCATCTTTGCCTAATTTTATTGCTTCATGGACTATACACATGTTCCATTTTGCGGCTGAGCCCTGATTACTGGGATCATATCCTTAAAACATTGTAACTTGAATGTATTTTGGTACACAGCCGATATAACAAAACTTGTATCAGTGTCCAATTATTTCCGGACCTAACTGTACATACATGAAACATTTAACCCCAATGTAAGAGACGTGTTCAGAGGTACGCAATGGAGACCGTTTAAAGTAAAACTAAAATTAGGCTTTATTGCGCCTGTCCCGTTAACACAGCAAAAGAAAACCTACTCCACTTTAGAGAATAGCTACACATGTAGTCCAGCTCTCGCTAACTGGGTGGTTAGCTAAACTAATTACCAGCCCAAAATATATACTGTATACATTTATACAGATATACAATAGTCCCATAAGAAAGTCTTATCTGTTTCTTGTAGCTGTAGGGGATGCCTCTCTGCCCTCCTGGGTCAGCACCCTTGTGTGCTACGGCAATGTCTGTCCAGGTATACAGGTCTGGTCCCCTGTCTTGCTATCAGCATACAGTCCAGTTCTTCTGCAGCTCAAGACATCTGTTCCTCTGGTCAGTCCAGTGTGGACTAAGGAAAAATCTGTCTGTCCTTCCTTGTTTCAGCCCCCAATTGTGAGACTAAGGAATCCTACTTTCCTGTCTCAGAATAGGCTATTTCTGAGAGAGCTCTAATCAGCCAGGTGGAGTTGGTTAATTGCTGGTATGCAATTAACCAGCACACTGCTGGATTAGAGGAAAGTTTGTTAACAGGGATAAGTCCCTGTTACATACCTCCCCTGTTTGTGGGAAGCTTGGGTTTACCATGGCCGAAGCCCATCCTTCCAGTCTTATTCGAGATATCTCTGTGACTCGAATGAGAGTGGATGGAGGAAGAGAACCCGCAGTCACGCTGGGATTGGAGCCCTTTCTCCAGTTTATTCGTGTCTCCTCCCGAATGTGCTTGAGATCAGCACTCCTCAGTCGCTCAAGGAGGACTTTTTCCAAGAATAGTCTTTTTACTGAGTGCGTGGTCATGAGATTTCCCTTGCGTCGGGCGCTCCTCTTTTTGTAGGCAGACTGTATAGCAACAGTTGCAGAGCGTTTAAGAATAGCCCTTTGAGTTTTCCGCTCTTGAAGCTGTCTTTCTGCACTTTTTCCACTCAATGGAGTTGCCAGTTCAGCTTCTTTGGGATTGAGTTGCAATTCCACATCCACTTCCAGAGAATGTTCCATCTTTTCAGCTTCATCAGCTAAGGATTCTTCTGGTTTGATTCTGCACGTATACCTTTTTTTGTTGCCTGTTGGGTGGCTGAAGGTTTAGCTAGTGCTTGTTTAGGTGGTTCAAACTTTGCAACCTTGTTTTTCAGATGAGCGGTGTTCCCAGCTCTCACTGTACCCTTGTCTTCATGGGTTTTAGTTGCTGTGGGATACTGACGCTTGGGATGGGTCAATACCTTTTCTTGTAGTACTGTAATGTCATCCGCGAGAGATCCCTGTTTCTTGAGTGCATCCTGCAATTCTCCTCTCAGGGTATTTATCTCCACATTGTGCTTTCTCTGAGCTTGCTTCCACGTCTCCTTCATTATATTGTGAAGCACTGTGAATTTCTTTTCATTGACGAGGTCTGCCAAATCAGAATTTTCTTCTTTCAGTCTTAAATTTTCTTTCTTTAATTTTAGTCTCTCTAATATTGAGGGCCTCCTTGTAGTCCTCCTTCCATTTACGCACTTCTGCTTTGAGACTCCGTATCTCCTGGCGTGAGACTTCCATCTCTAGGTTGAGGTTCTGAAGCTCCTTCTGAGAGACTCTGAGATCCATATTAAGACTGAGGATAGTTTTTTGAGAGATGTCCAGCTCCTCAGCGAGACTGTGAAGTTCATTTTTAGAGACTTCTAGTTCTGTGCGACAACTGCTAATCACTTGGTGTGAGGCATCCAGTGCTATGCGGAGAGTATGAACCTCCTTCTGGGATATGTCCACCTCTGTCCGGACACTGTTGACCTCCTGGTGTGAGGCATTCAGTTCTATGCGGGGAGTGTGAACCTCATTCTGAGGGACTTCCACCTCTCTTTGGCACTTGCGAACCTCTTGCTGGAAGACTGTAATCACCTTCAGTGCCTCTTCATACTTCTGCTTCAGAATAGCAATCATTCTATCAGATTGACTCTGCTTTCCATCCATGGCGGTAATAGTAGCATTTGCTGTATCTAGATCTGTCCTTAGATCCTCCAATTCGGTTCCGGATTCAGAGTACATTGCGAGAACAGTTTTCTGTAGCTCAGCATTATCTTCCCTCTCCAGTTTCAATTGTTCCCGGAGCAGATCACAGTCACGCCTGGCAATTTTCAAGGCATCTTCAGGGCTGGTCAAGGGATTGTCACTCATTGGTTCCGGCTCCGCTTCCCTGGGTTGGTCAGGGTTTCTCACTAATATCACCAGACAGACACTTCTTTGGGGTACATGACTTCTGCCTTGGGCCCTCTGGATATTCGGTCAACCGCGGGACGAATTCTCCATTTTCTCTAGGCTGCAGGGCATGTTGGACTCCCTTTTTCTCTGCGGGATCTGCAGACATGTCTGTTCCTTCCACGGTAAGTGAAGACCCTTTTTTCTTTTTCTGCCTTTTTGTTTTGGACGACTCCGTCCCATCAGGGATACTGGGGTCTCCGTCTTCATTTGAAACTTCAGCAGCTTCACTGTATCCGCCATGTTTTCCTTGCAGTTGCGTTAGGTGGCGTAAATATTCAGTGATTTGCTGCTCCCGCTGTTGCTCCTGCTGATCACATTCGTCATCATAGACTGCTGCTGTGAAGCGCTATGTACATTAATGGCGCTACATAAATAAAGACATTCATTCATTCATAGAGAGCGGTCTTTTCGGTTCGTACCGAGTACAGGCACCCCACCATTCTTGGGGTGTTTTGTGGGTGTGACTCAGTTCGGGTTCCCCATAAGAGATGTCTTCCTCCTTATCGGACCGGAAGGGCCACTCTTCCATGGGGTAGGGGGTTCATTACAGGAACGCCACATCTTGTCCTCCATTTTGGTGGTATCAGGTGTATTTTCCTTCCTGACCTTTGGCGGTGCAATTGCAGCTGTTTTCTCTGTATTTGCTAGAACCCCAAATTGTGGTAGGCCTACAGGTGGGCAGACTTTGCTTGTAGAGTTCGTAGCTCTCACAGGTGTCTCTGTAGACTTTTTCTTCTTCTTTACTTTGGTATGTTTTACAACATCAGCAGTACTGGGCACGCATTCTTTCTCATCAGTAATACTGGATGTGCACTTGCTAAGTAAAACTTCTGTACCTTCCTTGTGACCCCAGCACACTGCTTGCTGCTGCAGTTCCTTGTGACCCCAGCGCACTGCTTGCTGCTGCAGTTCCTTGGCTCAATGAAAAAAATAGTCCTCTGGCTGCTGCCCTTTTTCTGGGGCCACGTAGGGGCCATCCTCACCGTCTGAATAAGGCCTGAAGGGACACTGCACCGTGTGGCTGGGCTCTTTACTCCAGGAACACATTGTCTTCCCCATTCTTGCAGAGTCTGTATTTGACTTCAGCTGGGCGGCCATTTTAAATTCCCAGGTTTTTTTTTTTTTCCACCAGTGGTGGGGTAGAATCTGGTCACAGCATCAGTCCCTTTTGTGAGTCACCGTCTGTCGCAGTCCCCCCAGTCCAACTGTGGCATTGTGGCTTTCTTCAGTGCAGTGTAGTTTTCCTTCTTCCCTGTCTCAGAACAGGCTATTTCTGAGAGAGCTCTAATCAGCCAGGTGGAGTTGGTGATTTGCTGGTATGCAATTAACCAGCACACTGCTGGATTAGAGGGAAGTTTGTTAACAGTGATAAATCCTTGTTACGCCCAAATATCATTAAAAATGGAGATTAATGAGAATAAGTAAATACACATGGTGGTTTACAAAAGGTGTCATAAATTGAGCAAGGTAAAGACCTTGCATGTGACATTATACTAAAGTGATAATGATGGGCTTAAGTGGAGTACAGTTTTGGGCGACTGTTCAATTAAGCTTATCGAACTGATTATACAATGTAAGATTAAAAAGAAACTACTTTTGGAAAAAGAGATTAAGACCGTACAAATTAAATTTAAGGAACGTGACAAAATTGAACATTTTGCTGACTGACCGTATACTACTTAAAAATATTGATATTATGGAGAAAACGATTATGACAAAAAAACAACAGAAGTTTGAATGGGATCGTTTAGATTATGACTCTTCTCCTTCACATTCTCCATACTCTTGGCATTCGTAACAAAGCTCTATCCTGGATCTCCTCTTACCTCTCCCATCGTACTTTCAGTGTCTCTTCTGCTAACACCTCCTTCTCCTCTATCGATCTCTCTGTGGGGGTACCCCAGGGCCCTGTCCTGGGACCTCTCCTCTTTTCTCTGTACACACTCTCTCTAGGTGACTGTAGACGGACGTTCACAGAGGTACACAATTGGAGACTTTATAAGGTGAAATTATAATAGGCTTTATTGTGCCTTTTCATTTTCATCAAAAAACCATCCAAACACAGGGGGGGGAACAAAGCTTCTATTCACTTGGGAGTAGTTCTAGTGAAATCCTATGCAATTAATTCACATCTCCCTTAGTAAAGCATGTCTCGCAGCCCCAAAACATATAGCATGAAATAAGCAGATATAAGCAGTCTCTTAATAATGAAAGTCTTATCTGTTTCTTGCTGTAGGGTAAGCTTCTCTGCTCTCCTGGAACCGCACCCGTGCGTGCACAGAAAATATCAGCATCCAGGTTTAGAAGTCTTATTTGGTGTCTTGCAATCAGCTATGCTGGGCAGAGCTCAAGACCGGTCAGCTCCAGAGATGTGTGTTCTCTTGGTCAGTCTCTCCTGGGAGGCTCAAGAACACTCCTCTGTCTCCAAAGGTCAGCTCTCATTCAGAGCTAAGGAGTCACTTCCTGTCTCAACAGACAGGCTTTTGTAAGCAATCAGGCAGGTGGTGTTTATTAATTGACTACCAGCAGTTAACCACCACACTGCTAGATTAAAGGCACATTACTTGAACAGGGATTACTCCCCTGTTACTGTGACCTAATCACAGCTTTTGGGTTAAAATATCACCTCTATGCTGACGACACACAAATTAACTTTTCTACCCCTGACCTTACACCTGCTGTACAGATCAAAGTTTCTGAATGTCTCTCTGCGATATCATCCTGGATGCCCCTCCGCCAACTTAAACTCAACATGGTAAAAACAGAGCTTATTAGCATATTTCATCCCAAACCGGGACCCACTTCCTCCTTCCACATTACTGTTGGAAGTTCTGTCATACACCCAGTAGCGCAAGCACGCTGCTTAGGGGTCACACTCGACTCCTCACATTAAAAACGTATGTAAAACCTGTCGCTTTTTCCTCCGCAATATTACAAATATACGCCCTTTCCTCTGTTGCTCAACTGCTAAAACTCCGACACAGGCCCTCATTCTCTCCCACAAAGATCAGTGAAAAAAACAAATGGGGTGGGCGCCCGAAATATAAGGTGCACTAATTAGTGCTAACCAGTGTCATTGAATATGTGACCATAAAATAATAGTGACAATCCAAAACACACGTGCAATTAAATGATATAGTACTATAAAATATGCTATATCTTGTGAATTATACGATGTGCAGAAAGAAATATATAGAAAAATGCAGCTCAATCAACCCTTTGATGGATGGTCCACTCAGCAGAATTCGTTAACGGAAGTACGGGAGCACAGATCTCAGAATAATATATGTGAAAAAAAATAAAACATAATATAGTGCAAATAAAGTCTTTAAACCAATTGTTCAACAATAAATGCAGAGGTTTCTCGCGAATGGAGACTCACGGGGTTCTAGTAATAAAGATGCATTTCAAAAACTGCTTTGGGTGCAGTCACTTCACTCAGATGGTGTCATTCGTGGCAAGATGTAAGCAGAGAAAGCCAACAATATTGTAATATTGTAATGATAGAACAATCTTTATAGACATTAAAAATGAACACTTACATTGTGTCCTAAAAATTCAGGCACATAAAATGGTTTGGTGTGCGCTCCACTCCGTTCGCTGCTGCCTCCTTTTCCTCAGTGTCAGACCTCTCAGACCCGATACGTCACTTCCAAGGTGCGTCACCAACCGGATCGCGGGGAATCCCGATTGAAGGAGGATCACAGCGGTAGGCTTCCTTCACTGGGGGCTGAATTGGAGTCCTCTAATGCGCCTCAGCAAACCATAGACTCTTCGCGTTTCGCTGGTAAAGCTTCGTCAGGAGCTCATTCTCTCCCGTGTCGATTACTGTAACCTCCTGCTGTCCGGCCTTCCTGCCTCTCATCTGTCTCCCCTACAATCTATCCTAAACGCTGCTGCCAGAATCACTCTACACTTTCCTAGATCTGTCTCAGCGTCTCCCCTGCTGTAATCACTCTCCTGGCTTCCGATCAAATCCCGCATCTCACACTCAATTCTCCTCCTCACTTTTAAAGCTTTACACTCTTCTGCCCCTCCTTACATCTCAGCCCTAATTTCTCGCTATGCACCATCCCGACTCTTGTGTTCCGCTCAAGAATGTCTTCTCTCTACCCCCTTTGTATCTAAAGCCCTCTCCCGCCTTAAACCTTTCACTGACTGCCCCACACCTCTGGAATGCCCTTCCCCTCAATACCCAACTAGCACCCTCTATCCACCTTTTAGGCCCACCTTAAAACACACTTGCTTAAAGAAGCATATGAGTAGCACCGTGGCTAATACTATACACATGATACATAAAGCTTGGCCCCCTGCAGACACACTTACCAGAATGCCCTCCTACTGTCTCTGTACCAATTAGATTTGTAGAATATTACATTCTTAATTTCCCTATATTCATAGAGTGCTTTATTACTACACTTGACATAGGTTCCTCTGTGCGTCTTATATGTCAATTTAATACCCTATATTTTAGTTTATTGTGATCTATTAAAATACATTTTAACTTCCACATAAATCATTCAGACTAGGGGCTTGAGTGCTCCTCATTGGGTTTCTTTTCTCTACCTCGTCTCATGATCCACTACCTATCCAAGACCACCGCCCCAACCTACATTAAGCTGAAGCGGGGGCACGCTATCTGACTCTACCAATTCGATTGTAAGCTCTTCGGAGCAGGGACTTCTCTTGCTAAATGTAAATTTTTACGTCTGAAGCACTTAATCCCACGATCTGTTATTTGTAATGTATTCAGCGGTGTGCAAAGTGGGGGATTTTTTTTGGGGGGGCACAGGCGGTTGAAGAGGCCCAGCACTCTTCCCCGAGGCATTAAAATAAAATGCCGGGGGGTCGCGTGAGGCCGCTGCAACTCACTTACCGGGGTTTAGACGTGTTGGTGTGACGCGTCGCCATGGCAAGGCGATGCCATGCGGAGTGACGTCACCCGGCGGTCTCCATGGTAACAGGGTCACGTAAAGTCACGTGACCCCCTGGCATCATTTGTCGCCGCCGAGCGAGGTGAGGGAGGCGCAAGGGCGAGGAGGAGCAAGCAGGGGAGCGCAGCTCCAAAAGTTTGCGCTCCCCTGATGCATATGATTGTTGTGTATTACTACTGTGAGGCGTTATGTATAAAAATCGCACTATATAAAGACATACATAAAATATAGAGGTGATCACGTGACCACTCTCCCATCTCCCTCTAGTCTCTGCACTTGGATGGTAGCAGAGCTATCTCAGCAGCCCTACCACAGCGGGCGTGGCTACAGCAGATTTGGGCGGGGACTTTCTATCCTTTGGCTTCGCCCTATTTCCAACGCCCAGGCATTACTAGTCGCACGCCCACCGCGGGACAGTAGGTAGTTTGCGGCTGGATGCGCTCGGCGCTCGGCTGCCGGGATCTGGAATTTCCTCTGTGGCCGCTGATTGGTCGGGCGGTTAAATGTCAGCAGCGGCTACGGGGCGAAGCGAAGGACAGAAGAGTGAGAAGAGCGCGCGGGAAGACGGTTCCAGGGAGAGGCAACAAGGAAAGCGGATACCGTTCAACCTAGTACCCCGTCAAATCGCCCAATGCCCACTGTCTGCCCCCTAATACCCCGTCACATTGCCCAATACCCTGTGTCTGCCCCCCAATACCCTGTCACATTGCCTAATACTTCCTGACCCCCTCACTATTACCCCCTGTATTTATCTGCTTAATGCCTCTTTGCTTACTCCCCACTTACCTCTCTAGTTCACCCTCACAAGTCATTTGCCACTCCCTCTAACTTTTGGGGAACTTCTTACACTCCTTGCTGCCACCCGTCCGCGACCCCCCCCCCCCCCCCCTTACTGCTGCTCCTTCTTGCCCCTGCCCCCTCTCTGGAGTTATGCTTGCGCAAACATGTCCCCTGGAGTCAGGTCCCTGAGTTGCCCCCAGCTCCTCTCCCTCCTCCTCCTCTTGCTCTGCCCAAGCGGTTGCTCCCTGCTCCCCTCCAGAGGCCCCACATGTGGGGTGCGAGGATGCTCCCCTGGTCCCCCTGTGGTGCTAGGTGAGTCCTCTGTGTGTGTGTGTCTGCAGGACTAGCGGGGAGGGAATACAGAGGTATCCACTCTACAAGTGGGAGAGCAGCTCTGGTCCACGTAGCTTGCAATCTATGCATGTGGGATGTATTCCTGGTCTAAAGAGCTTACACTCTAAATATTGTTTCCAGGGTGGCAACAGATTCTGTAGCTCTGTATGTTATGAGTGATATATAGTATTACATGGTCCCTGTGCAGTCTAATCTGCAGGTACAGTGGATTACTGGGGTGAAGAGCTTGCAATCCATAGCTTCTGGCAGCGAACCGGTTACTCTCCTGACTGATAAGAAATCTGTCAGGGGATGAGTCTGTTCTGTTGAGATAACAGATGGATTAACCCCTTCCCTGCTGCCAGAGAGGCCAGCAACACACTGTCATACGGCCACATTGCCTTCCTCTATAATTTGATTTATTTGTATTATATATTTATATATCTATCACACGCACACACTTGCACGGACCCTTTGAGGTGACCATTACAGGGAGATTAATGGACTTTGTTGTGAGCTGCTGATAAATTCCCCTGCAGTTGGAGGTCTGTGTTAAGATTTGTTTGTGATATATATATATATTTTTTTCTTGTATGGACAAGGGATGGAGAGTTCAAGGCTCGTGGGGAATCATTAACTTTGCAGTCTTGTGACCTGTTGCGAAATAAAGTGTCCTTGTTAATCTTCTCTACAGGACACTTCATTCTGTAACAACATGTTATACCCATTCAGATACACAACACCACACAGCCAGGATATGATTAGACACGGAGCAACCTTCACAAAGTGCTGGGTTTAAATGTAATGCAGGGTGACCTCCTGATTGCAGAGTATTAAGGACACATCCCTGTGGCTTTCTATGAATGAAATGTGATCATATCATGTGACTTTCTGAGTCACAAGACAGATTCGGGGACCGGTCACAGCGTGATCACTGTATGGTTTGGTTTCCATGGTGCATAATCCTTTTATCTGAGCTACAGTCTAAACCACGTATCCACCCACTGTGCACTTCCTCACACCTTACAGGTTTAGTCATGGGCAGCAATGCAGGGGTTAAAGGTCCACCCTGTTTTCTGTGAATTTGGAAAGACTGGGTCATGTGACGTGACCGGGAAATTGCTGCCATGTAATTAAAGCCCCTGCAATGTGATTGGCCTGTTTCTACATGCGCCCTTTATCATGTAGGAAAAAACAGCTGCTGCTCCCATAACCTTTTTGCTGCCAGATAATCTAACCTGTTAAACGTACAGTCCCTCCCTGGGACTGAAATGCGCCTGCGTTAATATACATCTTACAGGAGTTGGTAATTTGCGATTTGTGCCTGTTTTTCTGTGGGTTGGTTTGAGCAGTGTCTGCAGTTTATGTTCTGCTTCAGTCCAGGGGGTTTGTGGTGGTGGTGGTGGTGGTGGGGGGGGGGGGGGTGGCGTCAAGGTTTTGGGTTCAGGTCTCAAAAGCAGGAATGGTTAAATACGGAGAAAATCTGGGGGCCCGCACCATTCAAAGATCACATTTCCACCCAAGATGTTGGACTTTTATTCATGAAATCAATAGGATTTTCTTTTATTAAACGGCGATAGTGCCGATCAGGGCACACACTAACCATCAGTTTATTCACTAACCCCCCTTCTGTATGTATATTTTATTTGTATGGTGCCAACATATTCAGTAGTGCAGTCCAATGTGGGAGGGACGACCATCACGACATTGTCTTAACGTGTGTGTGTGTGTATATGTATATGTATGTATGTATGTATGTATGTACCTTTGTCTTGGAGACGGCGGTTTCCTGCCCCGAGGGTGCAAGTCCTAGAAGATATACAGTGGAATACACATTTCCAACCTAAAATGTTGTTCGATCTTAATCTAAATTAATAAAGGGGTGGATAATCTGATTTATGTGAGGCCAGCTAAATTAGATTCTTGTATATTACAAAAAAGGAGTATTAGAGTGGATATGACAACGATATACAAATATATTGTGGGATAGTACAAGGAGCTTTCAAAAGAACTATTCATCCCAAGGGCAGTACAAATGACTTGGGGCATCCCTTAAGGTTGTCGGAAAGGAGATTTCACCAGTATCAATAGGAAAGGGTTTTTTTTATAGTAAGGGCAGTTACAGTGTGGAATTCATTACCCATGGAGACTGTGATGGCAGATACAATAAATTTGTTCAAAAAAAAGTTGGACATCTTCTTTTTTAGAAACGTATATCCCTGTATACCTAATAAGTAAACATTGGAAGGATGTTGATCCAGGGAGTCGCCTGATTGCCAACATTTGGAATCGGAAATAATATTTATTTTTCCCCATGTGAGATCATTTTATTTATTTATAAAATGTTTTACCAGGAAGTAATACATTGCGTTAGCTCTCGTTTTAAAGTGTCGTGTGAGTATAGCTGTTATTATACATACCTGTTTATCATCATCTCTATTAGAATTTAATTTCACTGACGTAATGTTTTTTTTTTTTTTAATTGCATTTTGAATACCATCACTAATCAAGTGTTTTTGTTTTATATAAACTTTGAGCTCACCACATCTTCACTGCTACTGTCTTACGAGGAACCTCTGCAGGTGGAGCAGCAGTTCACACAAGGGGCCGGTATATTACTGTTATCTGGTATTCTCTATATAATTTTTGGTTATAACAATTTCAACCAATTGTTATTATAATAATTTGACCGATATCTCTAGAGGGAGCACCGCAGTCACACCCCACACTCATAGAGAGACCGGTATTTCTCATTGATGCGAGCGCGCATACGCTTATTATAATACAGACCTAACTCCCTCTTTTCCTCACTCCCTCCCCCAGCTCTCCTCACTCGCCCCCACCTTCCGTCAATTACCCTACTCTTGCTCAATCTCTCCCCCTCCACAAAATACATACCAGAAAACCCCACCCCCTAAATACATATAACCCCATCTCCAATACATACTGTATTAAAGAGACTCCCCCACTACATATTAAAAAGACCTCCATCCCCCAATACGTTTTGCACGGACCCCCACTCCCCCAATATGTTTACAAAGACAGACTTACCTTGAGGAGGGTCTGCCCGGCCGGCACTGCAAATTGGGCCTGATCTCTGGCCCGGCTGCCGGTCCTCTTGTGTCCGGACCCCCTCGCTGCAGGTCTCTGTCCCACGCTGAGCTGGCGCACGCCGGGCCTCCCTCCATACCGTTGCGCACCGGAAGCTGGGCCAAGCCTACATCCAGCGCGCTGACGTCAGAGGCCCATCTACGTGGGACAGTATTAGAGGCCTGCATCTCTGGGTGAGCTGGGGCCCTGCCGCAAGTGGACCAGCAGCCGGGCGTGGCCACTGGTCGGGCCCAACTTGTGCCAGGGGGCCTCCTGCCGCCCGGCCCGGGACACCTGTCGTTATCCCCCTGTCGGTGGCCCTGATTTTTACACTTTACACAACATTTTGTGCGCAGTTTATTTTTTGTTCTTTTATATTCAGTACCAGGTGGCGCCCCCTTCAGCAGCAATAACTTCAACTGCGCGTTTCCTGTAACTGCCGGTCGATCTCTCACATCGGGTTTGAGGCATTTTGGTCCATTCCTCCTTACCGAACTGCTTCAACTCTGACATGTGAGGGCTTCCTTGCTTGGGCAGGTCGCGTCAGGTCCTGCCACAACAGTTCGATGGAGTTTAGGTCCGGACTTTGACTAGGCCATTCCAAAATGTGCAATTTCTTCTGCAGCCATTCTTTTCTAGATCTGCTTGTATGTTTAGGATCATGGTTTTGCTGCATTGCCCACTTTCACTTCAGCCTCAGCTCACAGACAGATGACCTGACATTTTCCTCTAGAATCTTCTGATACACAATACAGAATTCATGGTTCTGTCCATGATGGCAAGCCGTCCAGGTCCTGAGGCAGTAAAACGGCCCCAGAGCATCACACTCCCACCACCATGTGTGATGGTTGGGATGAGGTTCTTCTGTTCTAACGCAGTTTTAGTTTTCACCAAACATAACGTTGATGCCAAAAAGTTCTACCTTTTACTCGTCTGTCCAGAGAACATTGTCCCAGAACTCTTGTGGATCATCTATGTGCTCTTTGGTGGACTTCAGACGGGAATCAATGTTCTTTTTAGAGAGCAGTGGTTTCCTCCTGGCTATCCTGTCTTACCTTTTCTGTCCTCACCCCCACCCCATGCAGCACCTATCACCTGAGATCAGACTCCAAAAGACTGTTCATGGTCCCAAGGCTCAACACAGTATCCGGACGTTCCTCCTTCTCCTTCCGTGCACCCCAAAACTGGAACAACCTTCCAGAGACTCTCACATCCACCACCAGTTTCAGTTCTTTCAAGTCTAAGGCTGTCTCACATTTTAACCTGGTCTGTAACTGTTTCATACGCTCATAATATATATTTTCTTCAACTGTGCATGCAATGTCTTGTATATAATGTATACCCTGTTCATTTATGTAACTGTACTTGTAACTATGTATTATTTGTTTTACTCTGTGCCCAGGACATACTTGAAAACGAGAGGTAACTCTCAATGTATTACTTCCTGGTAAAAATATTTTATAAATAAATAAATAATCCTTCCATGAACACCAGTTTTGTTTTAGTATTTTTCTGATAGTTGAGTCATGAACACTCTCTCATTAGCCAAAGCGAGAGTGGCCTGCAGATCTTTGGATGTTACTCTGGGGTTTTTGTGACTTCCTGGATGATTTTGTCGGTTTGTTCTTGGAGACATTTTGCCAGGACAACCGCTCCTGGGTAGAGGGACTATATTCTTGAACTCTCTCCCTTTTTCTGACAGCGGATTGTTGGAGCATCAAATCCTTAGAAATGGGGTTTGTGACCCTTTCTAGACTGAGCATCAATTACTGCTTTTCTGAGGTCCTCAGACTATCTTTTGATTGTGTCATAATGTGTGTTCCAGACACCTGTTTGGTGAAGACCTTTTTTATATAGCATGGGGCATCCCGCACCTTCACCTGAAGATCTCCTAATTATTTGATGCACCTTTTACTGTAATTATCCCCTTTTTTTAGTTTAGCTGATAAAACGATGGTTTCACTTTTTCACATACCCTGACTCTTAATTACTCATTGTTTGTCTAATTCATACATCATTTTTGTTTCAAGGCATTGAATTTGTTAATATTAACCCTATGGGATATTTAAGAAAAGACTGGTTTTGATTCCGGAAGGTTATCATGGGAAAACAATGGCATTTCTGTCATTATCATTGCGGTTCACAAACTTTTTTTCTCACCACTGTATATGTCCTCTGTCGTATTTACCCCATTATCTCCTGTGCCCGGCTTGCTGTTAATGCCCCTCTCTCCTGTGCCCGGCTTGCTGTTAATGCCCCTCTCTCCTGTGCCCGGCATGCTGTTAATGCCCCTCTCTCCTGTGCCCGGCTTGCTGTTAATGCCCCTCTCTCCTGTGCCCGCAGTGCCCGGGGATCTGGGTAACCAGCTGGAGGCAAAGCTGGATAAGCAATCGGTCGTACATTACGTTTGCTCCAAGAAGACGGATTATTACTTCACGCTCTGGCTGAACCTGGAGCTGCTGCTGCCACTTGTTATAGACTGCTGGATCGATAACATCAGGTGAGGGCAATATAAAGTAATATGGAGTATGTGTGCCCACCTGCAGCTGTGTAGCAGATCTGACATCTAAAGAAACCTTATCGGAGTGCTATATTATTATTATTATTATTATTATTATTATTATTATTATACTCCTGTGAGGCTCCAGTCCTGTATAGCGGCATTCTATTTAATTAGCTTTTTTATTATTTGTAATTTTCGCTGTACCATCCTGCGCACAATCCTCCATTTCCAATAAAACTGCAGAAAGGAGCCCCCTTTTTTTTTTTTTTTGCCCCCCAATATTCGGCAACCCAACCCCCCCTCCCTCCGTATATCAGGATTGTATTGGGTGGCTCTGTCTCTGGGTGGCTGGTGATATTGAAAGTTTGTGTGTGTGTGTATGGCCGGTGGCGATGTTGCGATAGTGTTTGTGGCCTGTTGTGATGTTGGGATTGTGTGTGTGTGTGTGTGTGTGTGTGTGTGTGTGTGTGTGTGTGCTGGCGATGTTGGGATAGGGTGTGTGTCCAGTGACAATGTTGGGATAGTGTGTGGATGTTGGGATTGTGTGTGTGGCGCCAGTTGGGATTGTGTGTGTGTGTGTGTGTGTGTGTGTGGCGCCAGGTGGGATTGTGTGTGTGACTATTTCCTCAGCGCACCCTGCACTGCCGGAGAATCCCCTCTTGGTGGGACCAGGAAATATTCTCCTATAAAATATCTTGTTCTTTGGAGACTTTAACCTCGGTACTTTCCTTCCTGAGGAATCCCACGTGGAGGCAAACCTGTCATTTCTTTCCTTTCTCATCAATGTTATCCGATTCCTTACAGACATTTCATCATAAACGTTGAATTTGATCCTCTGAAAAATGTGTGTATTCCTATTGCTGGCGGGAACTCTGTATAGTAATTTGCAGACAAAATGTGTAATACAAAGATAAGAGAATATAAAAGAACCTGCAGATTCCAAGAGCTTATTTAATAATGGCGATTGGGCCGTTCCCGCGTGCAAACTCGCGTGGATTTCAATCACCTCCACGCGCAGAACCGGCCTGGGATTATCGCACTTTATTTAAGCCCGGGGGAGTTTTCTCAGTGGGAATAAAGTCTCAAAACCAGTTAATAAATATAGTTATATATTTTTTTTTATCAGCATTATTTTTTATTTATTTATTTTCTTTGTGGTGGACTGACCCTTTAAACTAGTGCAGTAAATAACTGTCCCTAGGAGCTTGCAATCTACATGTAGTATGAGGCTCGGAGCCGGGTCTGTTTATGGAGGTACACAGGAACGTGTGTTTATTTAGGGCTCTGCGGGTGTTGCTGAGACCCCCGGCTCCTCTCTGTAGTAATACTCTTTGCTCCCCTGTCCCGCCCCCCAGGTTGGTTTACAACCGGACGAGCAGAACCACAGCTTCCCCGGATGGGGTGGATGTCCGTGTCCCCGGCTTCGGGTTCACGTATCCCCTGGAGTTCCTGGACCCCAGCAAACGGAGCGTGGGTGAGGAACACGGGAGATCTCTATCCTATCGGGGCACAGATATATCTTAAGGGAAATTGTGGGGGTTTTGCATTTTCTAAAACCTGTATATCCCTCCTACCCACACACACTGTGTATAATATTGTCTCTGTATTTCTGCCATACCTGATGAAGGACCCGGAGAGGTTGGAAAGCTTGTAACAGATCAACTACTTGTTGGTCCAATAAAAGGTATCATACCCCCTAGTCCCTCTCCCTCCGGGGTTACCAATGTGTATTACATAATCTAGAATCTACTATATATTTGTGAAATCACTGTATGTCTGCGTCCCAAGGGTCAATCGCATTGGACCTTGGGCCTGTCACTCCTGCTCAGGCCATGCCCGCCCCCGCACACCTCTCATTGGCCTACGTCCAACACCAATGCCACACTGTCCCACCCCTCACTGACTCTCATTGGCCTGCGTCCAATGCCCGCCCCCGCACACCTATCATTGGCCTGCGTCCCACCCCTCACTGACTCTCATTGGCCTGCGTCCAATGCCCGCCCCCGCACACCTCTCATTGGCCTGCGTCCAACACCAATGCCCTAATACTTCCACACTGTCCCACCCCTCACGCTTTGCTTTTGCAACACCTAATCCTCTAATCCTCAACCTGCTCTGGGGCCACGCTTCACAGCTATCAAAACCTTCACGTCTGCTACCACAGACTGCCGAATTAGGTACAGCAGTGTTTACCAAACTGTGCGCGGCTTGGCTAGAGGGGCGCCGCGATCAGGGCCGCCAGCAGCGGGAAACAAGGGCTGCTAGCTCATTTAAAAAAAAAAAAAAAACCTCTGAGGGGAAGCAGAGGAGCGGTCATGTGACCGCTCCCATCCAATGGGGCTGCAGCCTGCCCGGCATTGCAACTGCAGAGCCACCAGACAGCACCAAGGTGTGTGTGTGTGTGTGTGTGTGTGTGTGTGTGTGTGTGTGTGTGTGTGTGTGTGTGTGTGTGTGTGTGTGTGTGTGTGTGTGTGTGTGTGTGTGTGTGTGTGTGTGTGTGTGTGTGTGAAAAACGGGCTGCAGGGTGTGTGTGTGTGTGTGTGTGTGAAAAACGGGCTGCAGGGTGTGTGTGTGTGTGTGTGTGTGAGAAAAACGGGCTGCAGGGTGTGTGTGTGTGTGTGTGTGAAAAACGGGCTGCAGTGTGTGTGTGTGTGTGTGTGTGTGTGAAAAACGGGCTGCAGTGTGTGTGTGTGTGTGTGTGTGTGTGAAAAACGGGCTGCAGTGTGTGTGTGTGTGTGTGTGTGTGTGTGTGTGTGTGTAAAACGGGCTGCAGGGTGTGTGTGAAAAACGGGCTGCAGGGTGTGTGTGAAAAACGGGCTGCAGGGTGTGTGTGTGTGTGTGTGTGTGTGTGTGTGTGTGTGTCTGTGTGTGTGTGAAAAACGGGCTGCAGGTGTGTGTGTGTGTGTGTGTGTGTGTGTGTGTGTGTGTGTGTGTGTGTGAAAAACGGGCTGTGTGTGTGTGTGTGTGTGTGTGTGTGTGTGTATATATGTGTGGTGTGTGTGTGTGTGTGTGTATATATGTATATATGTGTGTGTATGTGTGGTGTGTATATATGTATGTGTGGTGTGTATATCTACTATAAGGAGGGAGGGGAGGGGTAGGGGGGGGCCCAATCGCATTGCACCTTTGGCCTGTCACTCCACCTCAACAACTGTCCCACCCCTCACCACACTGTCCCACCCCTCACTGACTCTCATTGGCCTTTGGCCAACACCACTGCCACACTGTCCCACCCCTCACCCCACTGTCCCACCCCTCACTGACTCTCATTGCCTTTGGCCAACACCACTGCCACACTGTCCCACCCCTCACCCCACTGTCCCACCCCTCACTGACTCTCATTGGCCTTTGGCCAACACCACTGCCACCCCTCAGTGACCTTTGGGAGTGCTTCTAAGCACCTAACACTCACCGCACTGCCTCTTACAAACACCCCCCTCCACCACCACCCCCCCAACCTCATGCACCCCCCCTCCACCACCACCCCCCTCAACCTCATGCACCCCCCCTCCACCAATCACCCCCCCCCCCCAACCTCATGCACACTACAAAGGCACGCCACAGCTCTCCCGCTACTGCAGCCCATCACCACCCCCCTCACCCAAACATACAACGCACGATGCTCCATCACCCCCCCCCCTCACACCAACAGCAAACGCACGCTGCTGAACATACAACGCACGAGTGCTCCATCACACCCCTCACCCGAACATCCCCGGAGCACACCCAAAACTACCCCACCCCCCTCACCCATACATCCACCGCTACGATGCTCCTCCGGAGCCCCTCACCCCCCCCCCCCCCCCCCACCATCCACCGCACGATGCTGCTCCGGAGCCCCTCACCCCCCCCCCCCCCCCCACTCACCCGAACATCCACCGCACGATGCTGCTCCGAGCCCCTCACCCCCTCCTCACCCTCTGTCCGCCCCCCCCCCCCTTTCCTGGCCGCTGGCCCGCAACAACGGAACTACCCCCTATCACCACTCCGCGGGACCTCAACATCACCCGCTCTCCCGGAGCACCCTCTCCCCGGTGCTCCCCCCCCTCCCCCCCCCCCCAGAGCACCCTCTCTCCCGGTGCTCCCCCGGTGCTCCCCCCCTCCCCCCCCCCCCAGAGCACCCTCTCTCCCGGTGCTCACCCGCTCTCCCGGTGCTCCCCCCCCCCCCCAGAGCACGCTGTCGCCGCTCTCACCTTCAGGCCTAGAGGCCGCGCCCCCAGCTCCCCATCCCCGCGCGCGCTGCTCCGGCTCTCAGGCCTAGCTGTCTCTGTCGGGAGCTGCACGGGCCGCGGCCCACACACCCCCTCACCTGAGCGTCTCAGCTCCGCATCGCCGGGGGGAACCGCCGAGGAACCCGAGGAGGAGCGCGGCCCGGTGCGAGGTAAGTAACCGCACGGGAAGAGATCTTTCACCCCCGGCCCGGCCCTTCACCCCACCCGGCGCTTCACCCCACCCGGCCCGGCGCTTCACCCGGGCCGGCGCTTCACCCCCCCCCCCCGCCCTGGCCCTTCACCCCCCCCCCCCCCGCCCTGGCCCTTCACCCCCCCCCGCCCTGGCCCTTCACCCCCCCCCCCCCTGGCCCTTCACCCGCCCTGGCCCTTCACCGGCCCTGCCCTTCACCCCCCCCCTGCCCTTCACCCCCCCCCCCCCCGGCCCTTCACCCCCCCCCCCCCCCCGGCCCTGCCCTTCACACCCCCCCCGGCCCTGCCCTTCACCCCCCCCCCCCGGCCCTGCCTTTCACCCCCCTCCCCCCCCCGGCCCTGCCCTTCACCCTCCCCCCCCACGGCCCTGCCCTTCACCCTCCCCCCCCCACGGCCCTGCCCTTCACCCCCCCCCCGGCCCTGCCCTTCACCCCCCCCCCCCGGCCCCTGCCCTTCACCCCCCCCCCCCCCCGGCCCTTCACCCCCCTCCCCCCCCGGCCCTGCCCTTCACCCCTCCCCCCCCCCGGCCCTGTCCTTCACCCCCCCCCTGCCCTTCACCCCCCCCCCCCCCCGGCCCCTTCACCCCCCCCCCCCGGCCCTGCCCTTCACCCCCCCCCCCTCCGGCCCTGCCCTTCACCCCCCCCCCTCCGGCCCTGCCCTTCACCCCCCCCCCTCCGGCCCTGCCCTTCACCCCCCCCCCCTCCGGCCTGCCCTTCACCCCCCCCCTCCGGCCCTGCCCTTCACCCCCCCCCCCTCCGGCCCTGCCCTTCACCCCCCCCCCCTCCGGCCCTGCCCTTCACCCCCCCCCCCTCCGGCCCTGCCCTTCACCCCCCCCCCCCTCCGGCCCTGCCCTTCAACCCCCCCCCTCCGGCCCTGCCCTTCAACCCCCCCCCCCCGTCCCCTGCCCTTCACCCCCCCCCTCCGGCCCTGCCCTTCACCCCCCCCCCCCTCCGGCCCTGCCCTTCACCCCCCCCCCTCCGGCCCTGCCCTTCACCCCCCCCCCCTCCGGCCCTGCCCTTCACCCACCCCCCCCCCTCCGGCCCTGCCCTTCACCCCCCCCCTCCGGCCCTGCCCTTCACCCCCCCCCCCCGGCCCTGCCCTTCACCCCCCCCCCCCGGCCCTGCCCTTCGCCCCCGGCCCTGCCCCCCCCCCCGGCCCTGCCCTTCGCCCCCGGCCCTGCCCTTCGCCCCCGGCCCTGCCCTTCGCCCCCCCCCCCCCCGGCCCTGCCCTTCACCCCCCCCCCCGTCCCTGCCCTTCGCTCCCGCCCTTCGCCCCCACCCTCCCTGCCCTTCGCCCCCACCCTCCCTGCCCTTCGCTCCCACCCTCCCTGCCCTTCGCTCCCTGCCCTTCGCCCCCACCCTCCCTGCCCTTCGCCCCCACCCTCCCTGCCCTTCGCCCCCACCCTCCCTGCCCTTCGCCCCCACCCTCCCTGCCCTACACACGTACACACACGTACACACACGTATACACACGTACACACACACGTATATACACACACACGTAGGCACATGTAGACACACACGCGTAGACACACACACGTACACATACACACGCAGGCACACGTAGACACGCAGGCACACGTAGACACGCAGGCACACGCAGACACGCAGGCACACGCAGACACGCAGGCACACGCAGACACGCAGGCACACGTAGACACGCAGGCACACGTAGACACGCAGGCACACGTAGACACGCAGGCACACGTAGACACGCAGGCACACGTAGACACGCAGGCACACGTAGACACGCAGGCACACGTAGGCACGCAGGCACACGTATACGTAGACACACACGCACGTGTACACACACACACACACACGTGTACACACACACACACACACGTGTACACACACACACACACACGTGTACACACACACACACACACGTGTACACACACACACACACACGTGTACACACACACACACACACACGTGTACACACACACACACACACACACGTGTACACACACACACACACACACACACACACGTGTACACACACACACACACACGTGTACACACACACACACACACGTGTACACACACACACACACACGTGTACACACACACACGTGTACACACACACACACACACACACACACGTGTACACACACACACACGTGTACACACACACACACGTGTACACACACACACACACGTGTACACACACACACACACACACACACGTGTACACACACACGTGTACACACACACACACGTGTACACACACACACACACACGTGTACACACACACACACACACACACGTGTACACACACACACACACACGTGTACACACACACGTGTATACACACACACATGTATACACACACACATGTATACACACACACGTACACATACACAATGTATACAAACAAACATGTATATATACACACACACACAAACATGTATACACACATGTGTGTATATATACACACACACACACACACACGTATACACACACATACACTATCCCCAGCACCACCACATCAGCACACCGGTATCCCATGCCCCCCCCAGCACACTGGCATTCTCGGCTCCCCACCATTCCCAGCCCCCATCAACACCATCAGCACCCACACATTGGCACCTTCGCACCTCCCCATCGGCACACCCACATCCGCACCCCTACATCAGCACCAAACCCTCCCAAATCAGCACACCGATACAATCACCATCAGTACAGCCACAGCAGCAGTACCACCGCACACTGCCATGGGCCGCGTGGACCACTCCCCACCCAAATGCCACACCCACACCACAAACATCCCGGGCAACGCCGGGGCTCTCAGCTAGTAATATATATAATAATAATAATAATAATGTTCTTGTATAGCGCTGCTAGTTATACGTAGCGCTTTACAGAGACATTTTGCAGGCACATGTCCCTGCCCCGTGGAGCTTACAATCTATGTTTTTGGTGCCTGAGGGAGATAAAGTGACTTGCCCAAGGTCACAAAGAGCCGACACCGGGAACTGAACCAGTTTCCCCTGCTTCAAACTCCGTGCCAGTCAGTGTCTTTACTCACTGAGCCGCTCCTCCTCCCCAATATTACAATATTCTATGTTCTCAGCCCTTGTCAATCCACTCGCAGGAAATTGTAGTTTTGAACAAATGACTTGGCTTATAGGTAGATGCTTTATTGGCTGCCCCTCCAGGGATGGTAAAACACCAAGTCTGTAGTCCATCTGGATACAATAGATAAAATCTCTGGGTGAAGTTTCGGGCCTGACCTCGCCTCTTATCAGGCTGGTGGCACCCTCCAGGAGGGAAGGTGTTACCCTGTGAGAATGCCCGGAGACGCACGCCGCTGCGATCTCTGCGTGTGTTTAAAGTGACGTGTTTAACGCCCCGTGTTCTCGCTGTTCCCCCGCAGGTATATATTTTTACACCTTGGTGCAGAACATGGTGGATTGGGGGTACACGCGTGACAAAGACGTGAGGGGGGCTCCCTACGACTGGCGCAAGGCTCCCAGTAAGGCCCAGTTACTCCTTGTTCATATTGTTTGTACTTTATCCATTTTCCTGTTTTCAGCCCTAAAACCAGGGGGGGGGGGAAAAAAGCCCCCCCCCCCTCCCCAATATCTCATTTGTGCAGTTAGTATTTATTTTAGTATCTCTGCTTGGTGTGGCGCGTTCTGACGTTCATAAAAAAAAAATACACTGGCTTGGCAAGTTAATATTGTAATGCCGCTAAACCGCGTTTTTCTCAACTTCGGGGACCCCACCCCCCAGTATCAGAAAATTCACAGATGTGATGGTCACCAGGCTGACCCGTTGGAAAGCTGCCGCTTCCTATCGACCGGCGTGAGCGAGGCTAACCTCGCCGCCACGTTTAATTTCTATATAGCTGGGGCAAAAAGGGTATATGAGCAGGTGCTGGGAGAAGCCCAGAGCTGATTGGTGGGGATGAGCCCCAGAGCTGATTGGTGGGGATGAGCCCTAGAGCTGATTGGTGGGGATGAGCCCTAGAGCTGATTGGTGGGGATGAGCCCCAGAGCTGATTGGTGGGGTTGGGCCCCAGAGCTGATTGGTGGGGTTGGGCCCCAGAGCTGATTGGTGGGGATGAGCCCCAGAGCTGATTGGTGGGGATGAGCCCCAGAGCTGATTGGTGGGGTTGAGCCCCAGAGCTGATTGGTGGGGTTGAGCCCCAGAGCTGATTGGTGGGGTTGAGCCGCAGAGCTGATTGGTGGGGTTGAGCCCCAGAGTTGATTGGTGGGGTTGAGCCCCAGAGCTGATTGGTGGGGTTGAGCCCAGAGCTGATTGGTGGGGCTGAGCCCCAGAGCTGATTGGTGGGGTTGAGCCCCAGAGCTGATTGGTGGGGTTGAGCCCCAGAGCTGATTGGTGGGGTTGAGCCGCAGAGCTGATTGGTGGGGTTGAGCCCCAGAGCTGATTGGTGGGGTTGAGCCCCAGAGCTGATTGGTGGGGTTGGGCCCCAGAGCTGATTGGTGGGGTTGGGCCCCAGAGCTGATTGGTGGGGTTGGGCCCCAGAGCTGATTGGTGGGGTTGGGCCCCAGAGCTGATTGGTGGGGTTGAGCCGCAGAGCTGATTGGTGGGGTTGAGCCCCAGAGTTGATTGGTGGGGATGAGCCCCAGAGCTGATTGGTGGGGTTGGGCCCCAGAGCTGATTGGTGGGGTTGGGCCCCAGAGCTGATTGGTGGGGTTGAGCCCCAGAGCTGATTGGTGGGGTTGAGCCCCAGAGCTGATTGGTGGGGATGAGCCCCAGAGCTGATTGGTGGGGTTGAGCCCCAGAGCCCTCGCCTCCCAGTTCTGATTGGAAGGAAATGAAGGGTTGCTGATTTTTAAGGGAACACGGGGGATAACACCCGCAGTTATACGGCCAATCTTTGGTGCTGTTATGAAATATACATTTTGCAGTTTACCGATTTTTTTAATTCCAAATACTCCTCTTCATGGTGCTGTGGTGCATTAAAGCTGCAGTCCCGCTGCCTTGGTTATGGGGTGCTGTTTTTAGCTCCGGGTTCCTGAGATACTTGTCGGTTTCGTTACTGCGTCCCCCTTCCGTGTAGGTGGAACGCTCGGTAACGCGCTGACGTAGCGGAAATGAAACCTGTGTAGTTACGCCTATGCTGGGGGGGGGGGGGTCTGAGCACACACTCACTCTCTCTGTAGGCAGGGGTCTGAGCTCACTCTCTGTAGGCAGGGGTCTGAGCGCACACTCTCTCTGTAGGCCATGGGGGGGATCTGAGCACTGTCTCTCTGTCTCTCTGTCTCTCTGTCTCTCTGTCTCTCTGTCTCTCTGTCTGTCTCTCTGTCTCTCTGTCTCTCTGTCTGTCTGTCTCTCTGTCTGTCTGTCTGTCTGTCTGTCTGTCTGTCTGTCTCTCTGTCTCTCTGTCTCTCTGTCTCTCTGTCTCTCTGTCTCTCTGTCTCTCTGTCTCTCTGTCTCTCTGTCTCTCTGTGTGTGTGTGTGTGTGTGTGTGTGTGTGTGTGTAGGCTGGGGGTCTGAGTGCACACTCTCTGTAGGCTGGGGGTCTGAGCGCACTCTGTTTCTCTCCTAGATGAGAACGGGGAGTACTTTGTTGCTCTCCGGAAGTTGGTGGAGACCATGTATGAGGAGTATGGGGGCCCCGTGGTGCTGGTTGCACACAGCATGGGGAATCTGTACACGCTCTACTTCCTCAACCACCAGACCCAGGGCTGGAAAGACCAGTACATCGCATCCTACGTGGCTCTCGGAGCACCCTGGGGCGGCGTGGCCAAGACCCTGCGTGTCCTGGCATCAGGTGAGTCGCAGAACTGCCCTTTTCAAGTGGAAGAATGCAACGATCATGGACCCGGGGAATCCACCATGCCCAATCATTCAGGGTCCACCGTTCCAACAGCCTTCCACCTCCCCACCCCCCAATCCCTAAAATGCATAGCGCTGAAGTTACCAGGTTTAATTCTCCCTCAGGGGGGAAATAATATGGCTGCCAAATCTCTGGCCAGTCGCAGACTGCAACACCATCTGCGGTGGGTTCCTATTGGGCGTCCATTTAAATCCCCTTTAAAAACCAGAAAGTAACTTTCAGTATCTTGGGAATACAAGTGGGAAACCGTGTGCTTCTGGAGGACATCCCGAACTTCCACCCCTGTGTAAAATAAATACTAATAGTGGAGATTAGTTGGGCTGGCCTCCTCCTTAACTCTCCATCCTTCTGCATAGGAACACCTTGCTCTGCATCGCGTTCCTATGCAGAAGGATGCAAAGAACAGGAACCTCCTGTTCTCTCTGCCAGCAGAAGGGGCTTTTCTTTCCAAATCTACTTAAGAGAATAAATTGGAAACCGAACCTCAAATAATTCCCTCCACACAGCGTAATAACCTCAATATCAGATCCAGCTACATTGTGACTATATAATCATTCGCTGGCGTTGTTTGTTTTCGTTTTCTCTCTGTACTCTTCCACATTTTCTCAGTATTTGTTATTCGAACTTCCCCTTTTTTTAAAATATTTTTTTACTTCCCTATTTCTTAGTTATTATTAAATTGTTGTGGCTAAATATTGTGTGCGTGTCGCCTCATTACTTCCCCCCTGATTAACACCACATACTGTATCCTTGTATAAATCATTGGGTATTTATTCCCTAAGTCCCACGTCCCACCAGGGTTATATGTTTATGACCTAACCAACCCTGTGTTTCAGGTGATAACAATCGCATTCCGGTGATCAGCTCCCTGCGGATCCGTGACCAGCAGCGCTCTGCCGTTTCCACCAACTGGCTGCTCCCGTTTAACTACACGTGGCCCCCAGACAAGGTCTTCGTGAGCACCCCCAAAACCAACTACACCCTGCGGGACTTCCAGAAGTTCTACCAGGACATCGGCTTCCAGGACGGCTGGCTGATGAGGAGCGAGACGGAGGGGCTCTTGTACCCCCTGTCTCCCCCCGGGGTGCGCGTGCACTGCCTTTACGGCACCGGCGTGGACACCCCCGACTCCTTCTTCTACGATTCCTTCCCGGACAAGGACCCCAGCATCACGTATGGGCCTGGGGACGGGACGGTGAACCTGGAGAGCTCCCTCCAGTGCCGGAAGTGGATCGGCCGGCAGAGGCAGGAGGTCTCCATGGTGGAGCTGCCGGGGAACGAACATATTGGTATGCTGTCAAACCTCACCACCATCTCTTACGTCAAGCAGGTGCTACTCCGGGTGTAGCCTCTTACCCCAGGGATATAGGAGGGGGTTGCCTCTGTCTTACTCAATGGATGAGCCAGTTAACCTTCACTGGCAACGTAGGCAACTGCTGGAATATTTCCTCACATAGACGTATGTATTCATTTATTGTTACGATGAAACTGCATCATGCCTCGATCTGCGCCCACGCACGGAAAAACGTTCACCCTAATACAAGAGACTCCCATTTTTATTGCGGAGGTACCGACGGGAGATGGCGGCTGTTGCAGATGCTGACATTGGGGCTTGAGTAAGGGCTGTTGTGGCCCGAAAAGTTTGTCCTTCAGTGCATCTATATCTGCCGTAATACAGTAAATGTGTGTCTGTCCTCCATCAGTGCGGTGGGCGTCTTCTGTTTGTCGTATATTTTATATACACCGCACATACTGTGTGTGCAAGATTATATAGAAATATCTATGTTTTTGACCCTGATTGCATATTTTATTATGAAATATTTCCACAGTTGGATCTATTTAGGAGTCTGAGGAAATGAGGGTTGAGATGACCCAACCTGTGAGGTGCTGTTAACTCTACTTTGGGTCTATGACACGCTCTCCTCCCCAGAGATCCATGTCTGGCAGCTGCCCTGTATTTAAAGGACCTGGGTCGCCTTTCGATAAGTTCTGCAGAGACCTTGGGGCAGCTCCATTAGAAGTGTATCTCTCGTCTGTGGCTTCTAGTTAAACACCCGGCACCCTCCTCTGTGTACTCCGATCACGCCAAACTCGCATGGGGGCAGGGTGCCGCTGCCCTGTCTGTGCTTTCCATTACAGAGGAACGGAGACCCTGGCAGCGAGGGCTTTTAAACGAGGTCTTTAACATTTCACTAACTCGCCTTTTCCAATAAACTTGGCAATCCTGAAACTGTTCTGTAGCAGAATTCCATATTTCACTTTAAAATAAAATAGTTGATGTCTAGTGAGTTCAATGCACAGAGACCCTCCCCCCCCCCCCACACACCACGGAGACCCCCACAGCACAAACTCCAGTTCTTCCAGTACTGTGATTCATTGTCTTTTTTTTTTTTTTTTTTCTCGCCGGATCTCGTTTCTAGGAATAGCCGGGTTTGTGTGTGTTTTGTTTAATGTTTACACTATTTTGTAGATTTTCTATTTTTTTTTTTTTTTAACTCCATGTCTAATTGTAGTTTATTTCTGAGAAGAATCCTTCGTTTTGGATGATATTCCCACCTATGTCTTCATTTCCTCTTTGATTATTTGTAATGTTGCCTTTTTGATGTACTGTATGTTTAGTTAAAGCTGTGATTTCCCCTGCCGCCTCACATTAATGGGCGCGGGGGTTATGTATCTGAACACCCCTCTGGTGCCATTTCCAAAGGACCGCTTATCTTGTGGTCAGATTTTCATGCACCCGTTTTGTAGGCGGGGGAGGGGGGAGGGGTGTTGATGGTGAGCGTGATGCAGCCAACTCTGGGGTGGGATCATAGTAGCAAGTTATTGATCTGTGGGAGGAAGGAACCAATCCTATTGGTGTGGAATTCAGGTTTTCTCCAGCGATCACACTGCCACATCGCGCCCTTTTGGATCGGGTTTGTTTCTACGCGGTTCTGTTTTTCTGAAATCTCTAACTTTTCGTTATGTTTGTAACAATTGAAGGATATTTTGGGTTATTTTTCACGTATTTGTGCCTCCAATATTGTAATAAACCTCTTGATGCTCTCATGTCTTCCTGTGCTGATTTGGCGGTTAGAAAAAGTAGTGATACTGTGACATAAAAAATAATAAATGGCTGGAATCATTGGCGCACAAAACGCTCTTTGAAAGTTTTTTTGTTTTTTTTATGCTACGCACATTTGCTCAAACCAATATTTCTTTAGAAAAGAAAGGCGATCTATAAATAGTGTGAATCTAAAAAAGTTAATTAGGACAATTACTCGCCCCAGTACCAACGCACGTGGTTACTCATTTAACTGACCAATACTGTAGTTTGCGCAGTTGAATGAATAACCCCTGCAGTGCTTTAGTCCCCGCGATGAGGGAGAGGTGTTGGACTTTATTCTAACACCCCCAACCCCCCCTTACATTCAATTTATCTTTAAACCCTTTACTGCGCACCTGTGTGTCACTGTCACCTGATTGCGCCGTCACTGATGGAAGGAATCCTTCTGTGCTATGTGATCGCCCCATGAAAAATGCACGTGAATATGACGCGGCAGGGGAGAGGGGGAGAGAAATGCTGGACCCCATGTATAGAAGGTGTGTTTAGCTCCACCTTATGTCCTGGAGTGCAGGTCCACGTTCAGAAAAATGGCACATGGTGTAATACGGTCTGGTGGGAGTAGTAATGTATAACTGGGGAAGTTCTGACTGGGGTCCTCACTGTGAGTCCTGTAAGTAGCTCTGTGCAGGGCTGGATTACCCACTGAGCATGTACCTAAGGGTCCCTGTAGGTTGGGGGGCGCTGTAGCAGCCCGGTGGTCACTGTCTGCCTTGCGCCTTCTAACTTACATGGGTGGTGTGTCTTACTTTTTCCCGGAGCGGCTCTCCTCTTGCAGTATCGTCATGGTGACCTGACATCACATGGTGTTGCCACGCTGCAGGAGAAAAGTGGCCACCTCGAGGAAAGGCCACCAAGATCTTGGTGTCCAGGGGCCCCAGAGGGTCTTTAATCTGCCACTTTGTGTATTAAGGTGGGTCCTGTCACCTGCCCAGTAAGTAAGCGCCAGTAGTAAAGGCCCCAATTGTTCTCCTTATGGATAAGGATTCAGCAGGTTGGGTTCGGCCCAACTAGAAGGTTCCCCGCTCATTCCTGATCACATGGGTATGGAGGAAGTATGCAGTACATAATAGCAGGTTGCTAACCCAGGAGCCCAACATGTAAGCCATAAGGAACCAGCCGACGAGTGGCGGAGCATTAATAAATCCATGCAAGAGACTGCCAATGTATCACTTACGTTCAATAACAAGTCTAAGTACGTAGGGGGGGGGGGAGAGAGGTACCAGGGGATGAAGCCCAGAATATTATTTTTACGAGGTCCTGTCCAGTAACCAGTGTGTCCGTGTAATGTTAATGACGGCGTCAAAGCTCGTGTGTTTATAAAAGTTCCTGCTTCCAGCACCCTAAACAGGCCTGAGATACTGAGCCCTGCCATTGTATGTACATAGTTACACCTGCACCCATACTGCACCGGCCAGAGAGACTGGTCATTGTACGTATATAGTTAGTCTGATGTGACCTAATTTAGAGCTAGGTAAGGAGGGTTACATAATGTGACCCGTGGGCTTGCACTGCTGGTATACAGGGTGGTGGGGGTATGTTGGTAATAATTGAGTATTGATGCTGACCTGAGGAGCAGGCCTGCCACCAGGGGGTCTGCAGGGGTTGGCGTTCCGGGCCCGGTGAGTCACAGGGGCCCATCCGTGCCCATTTCAGAAAAAAGTCAGGAAAAAAAGTGCTGGCAATCCAAATGCGCAGAGCCGAGGTCTTGGTGCGCATGCGCAGGGAATGCAGCGTGTCTAGACTGCTGCCTGTAGGCCCACTCCCCCCCAATCCCAACGTGGGATGGAGGGAATGCACCGTGGTGAGCCCGCCAACCCGGCCTCCGGCCATGGGGGTGAGGGGGGGAATGCTCCCACAGGAATTGTCTCACGCACCCCCCTCTATCAGCCTACCTGCCGCCCCAGGCAGCAGCTGCGGGAATCGTAGGCAGGGGGGGAAGCGAAGCAAAAAAATGGATGTAGCGTCTGGTGGGCAGGAAGCGGCACCCACCCGGTCAAGGTCAGTCCCCCACCCAGGCAGGCAGTCGGTCACACCCCCACCCACCCATCCATAAACCCCCCCCCCCTCAGGCTAATAATTAACCTCCTCTCCTCTCCCCAGGCCTTTTGGCACATTGGATGTAGCATTGGGTATCTTTGTCTTTTGTTGAAAATATTAAAATAAACAGGTTGCATTGTAATGTTTTTTTTCTGTATTACAATAAAGAAAACAGTTAAGTAAAAGTTGTGCGCTAAATAATTTTTTCCCGTGTTAGGTGCGCTATGGGTGCGGGGGGGCTGCTCCTTTCATTTGTCCTGGGCCCCATGATTTCTGTTGGCGGTTCTGCTGAGGAGACCCTGTCTGATGAATCTTGGTGGCTATTCCCCGGCTCTCGAGCTGAAGAGACAAAGCGATGATTAAACCTTGGGGTGTCCGGGGAGCCCAGTCAGCTTAGCGCAGTCGCTGTCCCCGTCGCTTCCGTCTATGTTCCGTACCACTCTGTGACCTGCCATCTGTATCACTTGTCTGTCTCTTGTCATGCGTGACATGGATAATGCGTGTGCACATGCAATAACTGGGTGTCTGTCTGTATATAGTGTCTCACTTTCTCCCCTTTCTCTCTCGCGGTGCGAATCTCTGTATGACTCCACGCTCAGCTTTTTATGTCCTTATTCTAACTATACCGTTTCCTACTTAACTGATTAGAGCATTTATTTTTTATTCTACTTATGTAATCCTTGTAACTGTTTCCTGCTCTGCCCTGTCCCGACTCTTCTCCATCCCTCCCTGTCTCTAACGGCTTTAATTTAGATCTCCCTGAGGGCTCCTTTAGCATTCTATAGTCTGCCCCGGAGAATCCATGCCCCCATGTATTCCCTTAAGATAAGATAACACTATTTTACCTTACTGCACTTTTACATGTCCCTATTAAGAAATACAGAACATTTTCAACATGCATAGTACGTTACCCCAAACCCCAGAGATACCTTTGGTGGGGCATTGGGATCTACGAGGGCCTAGCTCAATATCGATTAAAGAACCGGTATTAGGACGACCGCCCAGTACCCAACTTCCCATAACTCCAGCATGGGATCCTTGGACCTGTCCAGCCTCTCCCCAATACCTGGCTCCTCCCTCCTCCCATCCTCAGACCCGTCCAGCCTCTCCCCAATACCTGGCTCCTCCATCCTCCCATCCTCCGACCTGTCCAGCTTCTCCCAATTAGTACTATGGGAAAGGGGGGGGGGGGGGTTAGGAAAGAAAGGTACTCTCAGGCCAGCCTAACAAGTATGAATGTAAACTGAGATGCAATAGGGATAGTAGGCATATAACAAAAGAAGAAAATAGTCCCTTTTGGATGCACGCACAGTATTGTATAAGGAATTGGATACAATAAAACCTTTTAATAGGAATAGTTAACTATTCCTATTAAAAGGTTTTATTGTATCCAATTCCTTATACAATACTGTGAGTGCATTCAACAGCCTCTCCCAATACCTGGCTCCTCTGTCCTCCCATCCTCCAGACCCATCCAGTCTCCCCAATACCTGGCTCCTCCATCCTCAGAACCACCGAGTCTCCCCAATACCTGGCTCCTCCATCCTCAGAACCGTCCAGTCCCCAAAATACCTGGCTCCTCCATCCTCCCATAAAGGAAAGTACATGCACGCTGCAATGTGGTGCTGGGGGGGGGTACTTATCTGCCGGTGCACAGGATCCAGGGAGGTCCAGACATCCCTATGGAGAACAGTGTAGAGAATGGAAGCAGGCACACGGTCTTATGCAAAGAATATTTAATGTGCCCCCAAAAGGTCCAACGTTTCGGCAAGGAACTGCCTTTATCAAGGAGAGGGCCATCCTCCCATCCTCAGACCCGTCCAGTCTCCCCAATACCTGGCTCCTCCATCCTCCCATCCTTAGACCCGTCCAGCCCAATTAAGGAAGTGATATCCCCGTCCCACACCAAAATCAGATCATCAATGAACCGTCTATAAAAGATGATATTGTGCCTGAAAGGGTTCCCATCTCCAAACACGTGGAACAGCTCCCACCAACCCATGAAGAGGTTGGCGAAAGAGGGGCCAAAGCTAGTGCCCATCGCTGTTCCACTTGTTTGGAGATAGAAAACACCATCAAAGAGAAAATACTTGTATGTAAGTAAAAAGGGAATTGAATCCAAAATCAACGTGCTCTGTGAAAGTGAAAGATTGTACCGTTCCAAAAAATAGCGGACAGCTGCCATCCCCCTGGGCATGGTCAATAATTGTATAAAGTGAGGTCACATCAAGTTCGCGGGACATTTAAATACCCAAGTTTGAGGTTTGCTTAAAAGGGACCTTGATAAAGCGCCTAACGCGAAACATGTTAGTTCGTGTTCTGCCTTTGTTTTACATGATCAAATACGTTTTTTTCCATTTTCGTGTCACCCTGTCTCGATTCTTTGACTGGTGGTGCGTTGCATTCTAGTCTCTACCAATACCTGGCTCCTCTCATCCTCTGACCTGTCCAGCCTTTCCCCAATACCTGGGTCGTCCGTCCTTCTATCCTCTGACCGGATAACAGACAGGGCTCCTTGTCCAAAATTCCCAAGAAGATCCTGGAGGAAGATAACCCTTTAAACAATGTAGTGAGTTCCTCACATTGATTTATACATCTGTCCTATCTCTAACTCGCCCCTCGTCCAGAATGGCCACCTGAACATTGACCCCCGAACCCACGCCTCTCCCTGTCTGAGGCACCCCAAAAATAACCCCCCCTTTTTTTCTATGAAGAAAGCTAATCCGAAATATATTATTTTTTAGCCCGGGAATAATTAACTAATAATCGGTTTCAAAGAAAAATGTCGCTCGGAATTTTTGCTGTCCGAAAATCAGCAGCGCACGGACGTTTAGGAAAACAATGATTTTATACGGTAGGAAAGGGGGGTTTCTCAACAGAAGCTGCCGCAAGGCGCTGACCCCCCTGGGAGAGGCCGCGACTGAGAGCAGAGAAACAGGAACCGCGGGAGAAAGAAAGAAAAAACTTCTCGTTTCGGAGGGGACGTTTTTAACTGTCTAAAAATAAACTTGTCATCAACAGGACATGGACTTTCTGGTGGTTTCACCGACTTGTGGAAATGTAACGCATTTCCTCTAAAAAAAAAAAAACTCGTCACATTTCCTGGTGAACGAAATATCTGGAGAGTTTGTACAATATTTATGTGCTGTCTTTTGGTGATCAAACTGTTTGTCAGCCCTCACAAGCAGAGTGGCGACCGCGAAAAGGGAAAACGCTAATTTCTCCCGAGATGCAAAAAAGTAAATGTGACAGAGTCTTTAAAAATGGAAACTGTTTAAAACATGTTACGGGGGGTGGGGGCTCATAGAGAGAGAGAGAGAGAGAGTTCATATTACTAGGAGGGAGGGAGGGAGGGACAGGGAGAGAGAGAGGGTGTTCATATGACTGGTGGGGTGGTGGGGAGAGAGAGAGTTCATATTAGTGGGGGGGGGGAGAGAGAGGGGGAGGGTATTCATATTACTGGGGGGGAGGGAGATACAGAGTATCTATACACTGATAATGATCACACTGCGCTGTATAATGATGACGAGTATCTATACACTGATAATGAACACGCTGCGCTGTATAATAAACTGACTATCTATACACTGATAATGAACACATTGCATAATGATGCTGAGTATGTCTATACACTGATAATGAACACGCTGCTCTGTATAATAATACTGAGTATCTATACACTGATAATGAACACGCTGCTCTGTATAATAATACTGAGTATCTATACACTGATAATGAACATGCCGCACTGTATAATGATGACGAGTATCTATACACTGATAATGAACACGCTACGCTGTATAATGATGCTGAATATGTCTATACACTGATAATGAACACGCTGCGCTGTATAATGATGCTGAGTATCTATACACTGAAAATGAACACTCCGCACTGTATAATGATGCTGAGTATCTATACACTGATAATAAACACACTGCACTGTATAATGATGCTGTAAGCATTGCTGGCCTCTCTGGCACTGACGGGGTTAATGAGTGATTCTGCCAGCCTGCCTCACTTTCGCCTCTCGCTCCTTAATATAACCCGACTTCCTGCTGCAAATTCCCCTTTTATAGAATGACTCCCACCCCCGCCTGACTTTGTCTGTGACGCTCCAGACACTGATCCCCCAACCCCCTAGAATGCCAGGCAGGCCAGCAGCGCAGAGCGATAGAGATAACCCTGTCCTGTTATCTCTGCTGGGAAAAGATCGAGTGTTTAAGTGGAAAAGAAAACATCTAAATGCCATGTTCTGTATTTAAATAATATTGTTTTCCTATATATCGCTCACAGTGAATGCAGCGCTGTACATAAACGTTAGCAGGTATGAGTCTGCCCTGAAGAACTTACAATCTAATTTTGCCACCCCCAGCACAGATAAATAAGGTGACGTTTACAAGGTGACAAGGAGCCGACACAGGAAGTTAAGGCAGTTTCACCCGATGGTAATGCAGTTGATGTGGTTTACTTAGATTTTGCAAAGGCTTTTGATACGGTTTCACACAAGAGGCTGGTGTACAAAATAAAGAAAATTGGACTCATTGATAATATATGCACCTGGATTGAAAACTGGTTAAAGGACAGACAACAGAGGGTTGTCATAAATGGAACTTTTTCAGGTTGGGCTAAAGTCGTGAGTGGAGTACCTCAGGGATCGGTACTGGGACCCCTGCTTTTTAACTTGTTCATTAATGACCTTGAGGTTGGGATCGAGAGCAAAGTCTCCATCTTTGCTGATGACACTATAACTGTGTAAGGTAATAGAATCAGAGCAGGATGTAATTTCTCTTCAGAAGAACTTGGAGAGACTGGAAACGTGGGCAGGTAAATGGCAGATGAGGTTTAATACAGATAAATGTAAGGTTATGCATTTGGGAAACAAGAACTTCCAGCACAAGTCAGACCCCCCACAGCCACAAGGCCTGGGACACTTGTTCCGGCTCTCCCCCCAGTGACAGATACAACAGATACTGTATCTTCAAAAAAAAAAAGGTTGGACATCTCTTTAGAAAGGAAAGGTATACACAGATATACCAAATAAGTAAACATGGGAAGGATGTTGATCCAGTGAGAATTCTGATTGCCAATATTTGGAGTCAGGAAGGAGAGAGAGGGAATGGGGGAGAGAGAAGGGTTGGGGAGAAAGAAGGGATGGGGGGGGAGAGAGAAGGGATGGGGGAGAGAGAGACGGGATGGGGGACAGAGAAGAGATGGGGAGTAGAGAGGGGATGGGAGAGGGAGAAAGATAAGATGGGGGGAGAGAGAAGGATGGAAGGGAGAGAGATAGAGAAAGGATGGGAGAGAGAGATAAGGGATAGGGAGAAAGGGAAAAGGGGGAGAGGAGATAGGAGGGAGAGAGGAGATCGGGGGAGAGATGAGGGATGGGGAGAGAGAGAAAAGGGAGAGGAGAGAGGGGATGGGGGAGAGATGAGATAGGGGGGTGGGGGAGAGAGAGGGGCTGTCGGGGAGAGAGGGGATGGGGGGAAGAGAGAGAGAGAGGGGATGGGGGAGAAGAGAGAGAGGGGATGGGAGATACCACCAACATTTACATATTTTTAATAAGGAAAAGGCAAGAAGAAAGTGTACGCGCGGGTTATAGTGACTGTTTATAAAACAAAATCCTGGTGCAGCCCGAGTCTTGCAGTCGGACTTAACAATCGTCCCAGAAGCTATTGTGAGTTTAACGGACCTGTTCTGGATCAATATACTGTAAGTACGGATAAAACATAAAGTATCTGGCAGGTAAATTTTAACACAGGTTGAAATTGATGGACGTATGTCTTTTTTCAACCTCATCTACTATGTAATTATGCATCTATGTATCTATATGTAACTATGCATCTATGTATCTATATGTAACTGACTATATGTAACTATCTGTAACTATTCACCTATGTATCTATATGTAACTATGCCCCATGGATCTATATGTAACTGTTACTATCTGTAGCTATGCCATCATGGAAGGCCGCGCAGGTGCACAGGCAACCCGTGCATGCGCAGGGGCACCCGAGAGTTGTGGTGGCCATATTGGTACACCTCACGCATGCGCAGGGCACCAGATAGCGGTGGCCATTACAGCATGTACTCCGCAGGCCCCTGAGCTAGGCCAGAGGACCCCTAATAGGCCCCAGCTAGGTTCCGACTCTCCCATAAGCTTGTTGTTGCAACTGGGACAGGCCCATCAGATAGGGATATTGCCCCTGTAGTGTGAATCATATCAGGGACACAGCAAGACGCCGCGCAGTACTTGCGGCCTGTGGTCTGGGACCAGACCACCACCGCAAGCCAAAGAGACTCTCATCAAGGTGGGACCTTCCGGCCGGAGTCCACCCCACGTAGAGGTGGACGCCATTGCTGACGGCAATGGCGTGGGACCGGACAGATCAATTTCCTCAGTTGGTGGTACCCGGTGCTGGTGTCATGTGTGGTCACCACAAACTGGACTAGACCGCGAGGCTGAGGTGGGGACGTATATAAACCACCGTCCTACAACCGCGGGGACAGGTCCAGAGTGCAGAGTCAGGGTCGTGTAGCCAGGTCAGGATAGGAGAGTGTAGCTAGGTTGTGATACTTGGGATTGGAGAGCGAAGTGTGGTCATTGTCCATAGCTGAGGTCGAGGAGAGGGGAGAATGGTCGTGGTCCGTAGCCGAGGTCCGGGATTGGAGACCGAAGAGTGGTCGTGGTCCGTAGCTGAGGTCAAGGAGAGGGAAGAATGGCCGTGGTCCGTAGCCGAGGTCGAGGAGAGAGCCGAAGTCCAGGGATACAGAAGAGAGAAGTCCAGGTACAGGAAGGGGGCACAACAAGAACAACGAAGGCACAGTAACAGGCAATGATCAGTGCAGCAAGCACAGCGAATAAACCAAGGATTATGCTCAGCAATCAGCAGAGGGCTGACTGAGCATAAAAAGGAGCAAGAGCCAATGGAGACGCAGCAGGGGCAGTGATGTCAGACATAGGTAGAGCGCCGATAGGCTGAGGCAGGATACAGATCAGGTGTAGCACAGCTGAGGTTGATCCCAGCATTGTTCGGCGTGCGCTCGCATGAGGTGCACAGCGTGCGCGTGTCCGAGCGGCACGGCGTAAGGCGGGCCCGTCGCCGACGAAGTTGCTCGTCGCGGTGACGCCTGATGGCAGGGGAGCCGGAATCTCCCTACCTGTACGGCGCTTGTGCACGCGCATGTGACATGTCCGGTGGGAGGGACATAGCCACGGACCTTGCAGCTGGAGCATCTGGCAGGTATCGTACAGTCAACAAGTGCACCAACTATACTCTCTTACTGGGGGCAGCGCTGTCACACACACTTGGGGTGGGAGAAACAATTGGGGCTGGACACTGGGACACGGGTGCCCCCTGCACCAGAGTATTGGGGAGTTACTACCTATCTGTGTACACATATGTATGGAGTAGCTGTAATACTCGCCCTGGTTATAAGTTGCATGTTCAGTAAACCTGTCACTATATACTGCGTGTGTATTTATTGTATTGGGTCCTGTGAGGGGATATCTGGCACTGACCGGATCCTTCGCAGGTGGAGGCGCTGTCACCGGAACCAACCAGGTACACCCCAGACTCCCAGCAGCGGAGGTTCAGGCCTCCTGTGAGCCTACAGGTGAACTGCACCACATTACACTCAGTAGCAGTCTCATCTCCCAGAGCGTGGGGGAAGCAGCGCTACATATATGTAACTATGTAACTATGCCTCTATGTATCTATATGTAACCATGTAACTATGTAACTATCTGTAAATTCGAAGGCAGTGACATTCTACTATCTTATGTGGGACCTACCTCAAAGGCTGTGCACTTACTTTTGAGATAGTCCTTCAACCCTACAGTATATACAGTATACAGATACAGCTGTAGTCGCAGTACCTGCGAGATCATTGGGGAGGCTTCACCCAGCAGTGGGCAGACACGGGCTGAAGGTTATATATATACACACACACATGGCGTGGGTATTAACACGTCACTGTGAGATGATCAATGCTCTTCCCATCAGCCTGGGGGCCTCATGTCAGTAAAATATTTCCATGCAACAATAGAACAACAGTGTGACTCCCTTTTGACCGCAGTAATCCGGGAACGTCACGGTCTCTTGCACTTTGATGCTGACATACAAATCACGCTCAGGTTCATTCCCCATGCGACACTATTCTTAACCATTTCAGGACTGGCCATGGCCTCATTCCTGCAGGTTTCTGCGTCACTATAGCTGTTAAAGCAGCAGTCCAAGCTGGCGTTTTATTTTTAACATTGTATTTTTTCTCCCTTTAATATATGTGCACCAATACAATCTACACAATGATAAGTAATTAGCTAAATTGCCGATCAATCTGTTGTCCTGTGATCGATCGGCGAAGATGCGGCTCAGGGGTTCACTAAATGGCTGTCAGTGCAGCAGAAGAGGACCAAAGATGCAAAGTTCTGTGGGGAAGATCATGTGACCAGGCAGTCACTAGATACAATTGGTGCACTGCTAGAGAGAGGGCAGGGCTCAAAAAGGGGTGTGCCAGAGCCTGTTTCAGAAGAGGAAGGGGATGTGACTTTGTAAATGGCTGCTATAGAAACAAAAAATGCACGTTACATTATAATACATTAAAAATGTCATTTGGAGTTGTTTAAAAAAATGCTACAAGTATGTTCTCATAGTACAGAACTGATTTATTTAATAAAAAAACACATGTAGGATATTGCTTGGGCTGCAGCTTTAAATAACTCCCAATATATGCAGCGTCCCTCCTGACAGATTGGGAAGGGCCATATCAGCTCATATTCTTCTTTCATAAACCTGGAGTGTCCATCTGGGGTCAATGTTTTAAAGGGTCAGTCCCTCTTAAGGCCAAAGTGAGCTCGTGGCACTTTTACCAGATTAAATGTGGACAATTGATCGACGCCAGCGATGCACTGGAATAAATAATGAGACGGATAAATAACTTTAAATACCCTTACCCTTTCCATGGTAAAAAAAAATCTGATCTGATGTCTTTTGGTGATAAAACTATCAGTTCTCAAAACTAAAGGTGAATTGTTCTTTTTTCGTCCATTTTTTATAAAGTAATTATGAGCCTGTTATTCGTCCAGCAGATACACTAGAATTAGCTTTGTTTGGATTCTGTGTTCCTGCAGCAAAGGAAGATATTAATTTGTCGCAGGATGCAGATAGGTAGTTCGTGTCTCCAGCACAGTGTACACGCAAAATGGCCACGCCAACATGATATCATTGCGAGATGTTGACCGTTTCCTGTTGGTGACACTGCGGCCATGTTTGCAGACCTAGCAGCCATGTTTGTACGTCTGGCGGACATGTTCCTAAGCCTGGCGGCCATGTTTGTACGTCTGGCGGCCATATTTGTAGGCCTGGTTAGTAGTTTTCTTGTGTCAAAAATGGAACAGAAAACCCCTACAAATATCTTGGGAACTGGGGAGGGGGTAGGCTCAGACGTTGGAGGGGTAGAGATGAGCTCTGAGAGACCCCTCGGTTTAAAACACTGTGACAGGGCAGAACCCCAGCCTAAAATGGCTTCAATAGAAAGCCTGTATTGGTCTGAGGAATCCAGCAGGGAGCTGGTTAATTGCAGCTACAGACAATTAGCCAGTCTCCACCCGGCTCATCAGACAAGTAGAAAAGCCTCCTGCTTACACTGCAGAGGATCTCTTGAGCACAGAAGGCCTGTGATACCAGCAAGACACCCGGAAACCAGACCCTCTACATCCAGGGCTCAGCGTGTTAGAAAAATCTTTGCGATGTAATACTCAGGAATCAGGTTTCCAGTTCAAATCAGCAGTCTTTTATTATTTATTCAATCAGCTTCAGCAAAGACACAGCATACTAGATACTTCTATTCAGTTTCAAGAATCTGAAGGTAGTGATTATGCTATGTTCAAAGTGATTCTTTCTACTCTCAGGAGAAAGAGATATAAATCACTTGTTTTAGCTAACTTGCTTTTTGTTAACTAAACATACTGATTCCTCAGTAAGATAAGGAACTAAGAAAAAGAGCTAGGAAGAAAGACATATCAGAGGATGTAAAACAGAATGAGAGAGAGATATATCCTGAGAACAGGTCATGCCTGTTAGGAATATGAGTTAGAGCAGCGATGTGCAAAATGGGGGATGCGCTAGACTCGCTGCGGGGGGCGCGAGGTTTACAGAGGCCCCCGTGCGCGTCCCGAATACATTTAAATTAATGCTGGGGGGGGAGGGGGCTGCAGGGCCTCTGTAAACTTCTACTTACCTTGTTTCAGACGCTCCTGGTCACGCATCGCCATGGCAACGCGGCGTCAGATGACGTCTGAAGCAAGGTAAGCAGGGGGGGGCGTGAGGAGAGGGGGACAGACGGCAGGGGGCGCAGGGAAAAAATATTGCGCTCCCCTGAGTTAGAGCATAGTATCAGCAGAATACAATGTGTGGGAAAGAGAGTTTGAAACTGGGTAAAGCAAGTCTTATCGCTAACAAATACATCCTTTAACTTAGTTTCAAGTCGCCCCTAAGATCCTCCATGAGAAAAGCAACTTAAAACATCTTACCCTATTGAGTGCTGAATATATATATTGCTATCCTACTTTATATATATATATATATATATATATATATATATATATATATATATTTATATATAAAATAATATATCACAGCGAACCTTGGAAACCGCCAAAGGGTGGCTCCCAACGGACACAACCGAGACTGACATAACGGGCCCCCTGCTTACAGGTACCTCTTTGCGGTCATATGTTGGAAAGAGGCCTATGCTCCCAGCCCTGCAGATAGGGACCGGGAGAGCGAGTTCGCCCTTACAAAGGGATAGGGTGTTTATTTGTGTGCTTCCTTACACCTGTATTGCTTAAAGCTTTACTTTATTTTGGTGTGCAGCATTATAACTTACTGTTCATTACACACAGATAAACCATTTATTTTTCTTTAATAAAGCCGTGTTTTTGTAACCTCTCTATCTTTTCTTATTTCATTGATGTAAATATTCTGTTTTATTTTTTATGTTTTACCTCATACGAGGGAAGCCTAAAACATACCATATGGCACAGGGCAGTTACTGGGGTGACAATATGGCACAGGGCAGTTACTGGGGTGACAATATGGCACAGGGCAGTTACTGGGGTGACAATATGGCACAGGGCAGACCCTGGGATGACAATATGGCACAGGGCAGACGCTGGGGTGACAATATGGCACAGGGCAGACGCTGGGGTGACAATATGGCACAGGGCAGACAATATGGCACAGGGCAGACAATATGGCACAGGGCAGACGCTGGGGTGACAATATGGCACAAGGCAGACGCTGGGGTGACAATATGGCACAGGGCAGACAATATGGCACAGGGCAGACAATATGGCACAGGGCAGACACTGGGATGACAATATGGTACAGGGCAGACGTTGGGATGACAATATGGCACAGGGCAGTTACTGGGGTGACAATATGGCACAGGGCAGACGTTGGGATGACAATATGGCACAGGGCAGACAATATGGCACAGGGCAGACGCTGGGGTGACAATATGGCACAGGGCAGACGTTGGGATGACAATATGGCACAGGGCAGTTACTGGGGTGACAATATGGCACAGGGCAGACGTTGGGATGACAATATGGCACAGGGCAGACAATATGGCACAGGGCAGACAATATGGCACAGGGCAGACAATATGGCACAGGGCAGACGCTGGGATGACAATATGGCACAGGGCAGTTACTGGGGTGACAATAAGGCACAGGGCAGTTACTGGGGTGACAATATGGCACAGGGCAGACGCTGGGATGACAATATGGCACAGGGCAGACGCTGGGATGACAATATGGCACAGGGCAGACGTTGGGATGACAATAAGGCACAGGGCAGTTACTGGGGTGACAATATGGCACAGGGCAGGCGTTGGGATGACAATATGGCACAGGGCAGACGCTGGGATGACAATATGGCACAGGGCAGACGCTGGGATGACAAGCCCCCTCTCTCTCCCCATCCCCTTATCTTTATTGGCTCCCTGATAAAGACAGGGGTGGATTATGGGTTAAGGCTAAAAAAAAAAAAACAACGTTATTGATAAAAATTTCCACATTTAAGACGCTCCTTAGAAATTCAACTTGTAATTAGTTTCTAAACAAATTAAAACAGGCTAACCTTTGCTGTTAGTGTGGTTAGATTTGTTTAGGGAAGCTAATTAGACTGGTAAATTATTTATTAAAGATTGTTTTCCGGCTGGCTACGTCGCACCTTTTACAGGGTAAGAAATTTCAGGTCGCTTTTAATGAAAACGTTGTCTGGCAATTATAGTTTTTTTTATTATTTTTCTAAACTAATTACACTGCCATTAGTCAAACAAAAGGTATCAAGTATCACCTTGTGTACATACAGCAGTTTCCAAGCAGCCTGAGCGCTTAAAGAGATTAAATAAAGATCGTAAAGGAACCCCCCCCCCGCTTTCCCTCCCACAGACACATTCAAAGTCAAAACAAGAAATGATTTAAAATATGAAAAACCTGTCCCATTTGTAATAGTAGTGTCACCCACACACGCTAACACCTGCTGAACATGCCAGTGTCACCCACCCACGCACGCTAACACCTGCTGAACATGCCAGTGTCACCCACCCACACACGCTAACACCTGCTGAACATGCCAGTGTCACCCACGCACGTTAACACCTGCTGAACATGCCAGTGTCACTCACACACGCTAACACCTGCTGAACATGCCAGTATCACCCACGCACGCTAACACCTGCTGAACATGCCAGTGTCCCCCACGCACACTAACACCTGCTTAACATGCCAGTGTCACCCACACACGCTAACACCTGCTGAACATGCCAGTATCACCCACGCATGATAACACCTGCTGAACATGCTAGTGTCACCCACCTACGCACGCTAACCCCTCCTGAACATGCCAGTATCACCCACGCACGCTAACACCTGCTGAACATGCCAGTGTCACACACCCACACTAACACCTGCTGTACATGCTAGTGTCACCCACACATGCAAACCCCTCCTGAACATGCCAGTGTCACCCACACATGCTAATACCTGCTGAACATGCCAGTGTCACCCACACATGCTAACACCTGCTGAACATGCCAGTGCCACCCACACATGCTAACCCCTCCTGAACATACCAGTGTCACCCACACATGCTAACCCCTCCTGAACATGCCAGTGTCACCCACACATGCTAACCCCTCCTGAACATGCCAGTGCCACCCACACATGCTAACCCCTCCTGAACATGCCAGTGTCACCCACACATGCTAACACCTGCTGAACATGCCAGTGCCACCCACACATGCTAACCCCTCCTGAACATACCAGTGTCACCCACACATGCTAACCCCTCCTGAACATACCAGTGTCACCCACACATGCTAACACCTGCTGAACATGCCAGTGTCACCCACCCACGCACGCTAACACCTGCTGAACATGCCAGTGTCACCCACGCACGCTAACACCTGCTGAACATGCCAGTGTCACCCACACACACTAACACCTGCTGAACATGCCAGTATCACCCACGCACGCTAACACCTGCTGAACATGCTAGTGTCACCCACCTACGCACGCTAACCCCTCCTGAACATGCCAGTATCACCCACGCACGCTAACACCTGCTGAACATGCCTGTGTCACACACCCACGCTAACACCTGCTGTACATGCTAGTGTCACCCACACATGCAAACCCCTCCTGAACATGCCAGTGTCACCCACACATGCTAACACCTGCTGAACATGCCAGTGTCACCCGCACATGCTAACCCTTCCTGAACATGTCGGTGTCACCCACACATGCTAATAACCCCTCCTGAACATGCCAGTGTCACCCACACATGCTAACCCCTCCTGAACATGCCAGTGTCACCCACACATGCTAACCCCTCCTGAACATGCCAGTGCCACCCACACATGCTAACCCCTCCTGAACATGCCAGTGTCACCCACACATGCTAACACCTGCTGAACATGCCAGTGCCACCCACACATGCTAACCCCTCCTGAACATACCAGTGTCACCCACACATGCTAACCCCTCCTGAACATGCCAGTGCCACCCACACATGCTAACACCTACTGAACATGCCAGTGTCACCCACACATGCTAACCCCTCCTGAACATGCCAGTGTCACCCACACATGCTAACCCCTCCTGAACATGCCAGTGCCACCCACACATGCTAACACCTGCTGACCATGCCAGTGTCACCCACATATGCTAACCCCTCCTGAACATGCCAGTGCCACCTACGCACGCTAACCCCTCCTGAACATGCCAGTATCACCCACGCACGCTAACACCTGCTGAACATGCCTGTGTCACACACCCACGCTAACACCTGCTGTACATGCTAGTGTCACCCACACATGCAAACCCCTCCTGAACATGCTAGTGTCACCCACACATGCTAACACCTGCTGAACATGCCAGTGTCACCCGCACATGCTAACCCCTCCTGAACATGTCGGTGTCACCCACACATGCTAATAACCCCTCCTGAACATGCCAGTGTCACCCACACATGCTAACCCCTCCTGAACATGCCAGTGTCACCCACACATGCTAACCCCTCCTGAACATGCCAGTGCCACCCACACATGCTAACCCCTCCTGAACATGCCAGTGTCACCCACACATGCTAACACCTGCTGAACATGCCAGTGCCACCCACAGATGCTAACCCCTCCTGAACATACCAGTGTCACCCACACATGCTAACCCCTCCTGAACATGCCAGTGCCACCCACACATGCTAACACCTACTGAACATGCCAGTGTCACCCACACATGCTAACCCCTCCTGAACATGCCAGTGTCACCCACACATGCTAACCCCTCCTGAACATGCCAGTGCCACCCACACATGCTAACACCTGCTGACCATGCCAGTGTCACCCACATATGCTAACCCCTCCTGAACATGCCAGTGCCACCCACACATGCTAACCCCTCCTGAACATGCCAGTGCCACCCACACATGCTAACACCTGCTGAACATGCCAGTGTCACCCACACATGCCAGTGCCACCCACACATGCGCTTGCCCCCCTGGATCACTCGCAGTCCTGGCCGCAGTCCCCCCACGGCCTCCCCTGGTCCCCCCATGGCCTCCCCTGGTCCCACCATGGCCTCCCCTGGTCCCCCCACGGCCTACCCTGTTCCCCCCATGGCCTCCCTTGGTCCTCCCACGGCCTCCCCAGTGTCACCCACACATGCCAGTGCCACCCACACATGCGCTTGCCCCCCTGGATCACTCGCAGTCCTGGCCGCAGTCCCCCCACGGCCTCCCCTGGTCCCCCCACGGCCTCTCCTGGTCCCCCCACGGCCTCCCCTGGTCCCCCCATGGCCTCCCCTGGTCCCCCCACGGCCTCCCCTGGTCCCCCCCCCCACAGCCTCCCCTGGTCCCCCCCCCACAGCCTCCCCTGGTCCCCCCACAGCCTCCCCTGGTCCTCCCAAGACCTCCCCTGGTCCCCCCACGGCCTCCAGAGGTCCCCCCACGGCCTCCCCTGGTCCCCCCACAGCCTCCCCTGGTCCCCCCACAGCCTCCCCTGGTCCCCCCAAGACCTCCCCTGGTCCCACCATGGCTTCCAGAGGTCCCCCCACGGCCTCCAGAGGTCCCCCCCAAGGCCTCCCATTGTCCCTCCACGGCCTCCCATTGTCCCCCCGTGGCCTCCCCTGGTCCCCCCGTGGCCTCCCCTGGTCCCACCACGGCCTCCCCTGGTCCCCCCACGGCCTCCCCTGGTCCCCCCACGGCCTCCCCTGGTCCCCCCAAGACCTCCCCTGGTCCCACCATGGCCTCCAGAGGTCCCCCCACGGCCTCCCCTGGTCCCCCCACGACCTCTCCTGGACCTCCTCTGGCCCCCCACAGCCTCCCCTGGACCTCCCCCTATGTCTCCCCTAGTCTCCCCCCCTGTCTCCCTCTCTCTGTCACCCTGCCTCGCTCTCTCTGTCACCCTGCCTCGCTCTCTCTGTCACCCTGCCTCGCTCTCTCTGTCACCCTGCCTCGCTCTCTCTGTCACCCTGCCTCCCTCTCTCTGTCATCCTGCCTCCCTCTCTCTGTCATCCTGCCTCGCTCTCTCTGTCACCCTGCCTCCCTCTCTCTGTCATCCTGCCTCGCTCTCTCTGTCACCCTGCCTCCCTCTCTCTGTCACCCTGCCTCCCTCTCTCTGTCACCCTGCCTCCCTCTCTCTGTCACCCTGCCTCCCTCTCTCTGTCACCCTGCCTCCCTCTCTCTGTCACCCTGCCTCCCTCTCTCTGTCACCCTGCCTCCCTCTCTCTGTCACCCTGCCTCCCTCCCTCTGTCACCCTGCCTCCCTCTGTCACCCTGCCTCCCTCTGTCACCCTGCCTCCCTCTCTCTGTCACCCTGCCTCGCTCTCTCTGTCACCCTGCCTCACTCTCTCTGTCATCCTATCTCGCTCTCTCTGTCTCACACTCTGGATCTGGATATCTTATTTACCCTATATATCTTAACTGTAGCTATACATGTACCTATACTGTACCTACACCAAAATAACCTATACTGCTTTCTTCCAGATCTGACTCAAGCTTCACATGGGAGAAAGCGGAATTCCCCCTAACGCAGAAGACTTTCTGCACTTAAGCGCCAGAGTGACATGGCAAGTTCTCCAGGCACCCACCAGATCCAGCAACCCTGAGTAGCTGCTCTTTTATGATGTCATAACGACACTTTCACAATTGCTTTATTTACCTCCATTCTCAAAATTGCTAGAAAATGCCCCATTTGCACACTTTTTTTCAAAATTTTCTCGGGGGGGGGGGGGGGGGGGGGGGGGGGGGGGGAAACCCCCCCCTTATGCTGGTCGGGCTCGCTCACCACGGTGCTCTCACCACCACTTTTACGCCGGGCACTTGCCGTTAAAATTATGCCCCCCCCCCCCCTCCTCCGAAAAAATTTCTGCGGACGCCCATGAGTGTCACCCACATGCTAACCCCTCCTGAACATGCCAGTGTCATCCACATGCTAACCCCTCCTGAACATGCCAGTGTCATCCACATGCTAACCCCTCCTGAACATGCCAGTGTCACCCACATGCTAACCCCTCCTGAACATGCCAGTGTCACCCACATGCTAACCCCTCCTGAACATGCCAGTGTCACCCACATGCTAACCCCTCCTGAACATGCCAGTGTCACCCACATGCTAACCCCTCCTGAACATGCCAGTGTCATCCACGCATGCTTACCCCTCCTGAACATGCCAGTGTCACCCACATGCTAACCCCTCCTGAACATGCCAGTGTCATCCACGCATGCTTACCCCTCCTGAACATGCCAGTGTCACCCACATGCTAACCCCTCCTGAACATGCCAGTGTCACCCACATGCTAACCCCTCCTGAACATGCCAGTGTCATCCACACATGCTAACCCCTCCTGAACATGCCAGTGTCACCCACATGCTAACCCCTCCTGAACATGCCAGTGTCACCCACATGCTAACCCCTCCTGAACATGCCAGTGTCACCCACATGCTAACCCCTCCTGAACATGCCAGTGTCACCCACATGCTAACCCCTCCTGAACATGCCAGTGTCATCCACACATGCTAACCCCTCCTGAACATGCCAGTGTCACCCACACATGCTAACCCCTCCTGAACATGCCAGTGTCACCCGCATGCTAACCCCTCCTGAACATGCCAGTGTCATCCACAAGCTAACCCCTCCTGAACATGCAGTGTCACCCGCACATGCTAACCCCTCCTGAACATGCCAGTGTCACCCACACATGCTAACCCCTCCTGAACATGCCAGTGTCACCCACATGCTAACCCCTCCTGAACATGCCAGTGTCACCCACACATGCTAACCCCTCCTGAACATGCCAGTGTCACCCACACATGCTAACCCCTCCTGAACATGCCAGTGTCATCCACATGCTAACCCCTCCTGAACATGCCAGTGTCACCCACACATGCTAACCCCTCCTGAACATGCCAGTGTCATCCACATGCTAACCCCTCCTGAACATGCCAGTGTCACCCACACATGCTAACCCCTCCTGAACATGCCAGTGTCAGGCGGGTGACTGCTCCTTTAATACAGAGGGAGGTGTCGGTGTTAGTGGGTGTGACCGGGTCTCATGCACAGAGAGTTACCCGACTGCCACACTCACAGGGAGGAGGAGGAGGAGGAGGAGGGAGGAGGAGGAGGAGGAGGAGGGTGCGCTGCGGGTAACGTGTGCTCTGCTTCTGCTATTATTCTGCTTCTTATTCCAGTGTTATTATTATTAGAATGAGTTATTATTACAATTATTATTATTAGAATGAGTTATTACTATTATTATTAGAATGAGTTATTATTAGAATTAGTTATTATTATTAGAATGAGTTATTATTATTATTAGAATTAGTTATTATTATTATAATAATGAGTCATTAAGAAAAAAAAGTGAAGAACAGAAAGCGCACACCTCATGGTGCAATTAAGTTTTTTACTTCAATATACGACAAACAATAGAAATACACTCACAGACATCCGATTATTATAATAATGAGTGTATTTCTATTGTTTGTTGTATATTGAAGTAATAAACGTTAGTGCACCACGAGGTGTGCGCTTTCTGTTCTCCTTTTCTTACTTTCCTATTGGAGTGCTGGGTCCGCATCCTGGATCAGGAGAGCAGCACCCTTTGGACTTGCTGGACCGAACTTTGCTATGCTGTAAGGTTATCCTTGATCAATGACCATTTGGTCAAACAGTGGGTACATCATTAATCTGTAGGGTTTCAGCGCCTGTAGCTGAGGCTCCTTTGTATATGTGGGATATGTTTTATATCAGGATTATAGTGGAGGATACAGTCACGGCAAGGGTTTTGTTGTGGGTGTGTTCGACACTCCTGTTGTGTGTGTTCGACACTCCTGTTGTGTGTGTGTGTGTGTTCCTCCATTTGAGCCTGGGAGGAGAATTTCACTTATATATATTTTTTTTATTATTCTTATATTGGATTTGAGTAAAATCAGCTTGTACGTTTTTGTTAGAATGAGTTATCGGTATTATTAGAATTATTCTTGTTATTTTTTATTATTATTAGTAGTAGTAGTAGTATTATTGTTAGAATTATTAGCCGGGTGATACTCAGTCTGATAACAATTACCCTGAGACGCAGCTGAGTATTTTGCGCCTGTCCTGATTAGTGACGCTTCGTTCCCTGGAAAAATGGGGTGCAGGGATGACGGGAGGCCGCAGGTTCCCCTGGCTTGTGGCAATTACAGGGGGGGGGGGTTCATGACACAAAGGGTACTGCTGCTAGTTTAAGCAATGCATTGCAGGCCCATCTGGCAGCGACGGGGTTAACTATTTACAGTAATAGTCAGGTTCAGAAGTTAAGCAAATTATTATAATTTAAACTGTATTTCTGTGTGTTTGTGTATATGTGTGAATAGAGAGAGAGAGAATGAATATATATATCTATATGTATGTGTGTAGGCTAGGTGATAGTGAAGGGCAGGGTTGCAGACCTGTCTAAGACATGTGAATGTGCTCTGCTCACAAGTAATATTTTTATATGATATATAAATATATTTCTTTGTGTATATATATATATATACTAGCTGAGAGACCCGGCGTTGCCCGGATGTAAATGCGTAATAGGTAGTATCTTATACTATATTAGTGAAAGCACTGTATGCCTGCATGCATGCCTGCCTGGATGTCCGGTGTCCCTAGGGGCAATCTCATTGGTCCCTTGGCCTGCCCGCCCCCGCACACCTCTCATTGGCCTCACACACTCACACCACCCCCTTGGGCCGCCCCCCACACCTCTCATTGGCCTGAGGCGGAGTGACGGGCCAAAGGTCCAAAAAAAACACACACACACACACACACACACACACACACACACACACACACACACACACACACACACACACACCTCTCCCCCTCCCCGCTCCAAATCACCCTCTCCCCCCCCCTCCCCGCTCCAAATCACCTCTCCCCCCTCCCCAGCGGCATCACCTCTCCCCCTCCCCGCTCCAAATCACCTCTCCCCCCTCCCCAAATCACCCTCTCCCCCCTCCCCAGCGGCATCACCTCTCCCCCCTCCCCGCTCCAAATCACCTCTCCCCCTCCCCAGCGGCATCACCTCTCCCCCTCCCCGCTCCAATTCACCTCTCCCCCCTCCCCAAATCCACCTCTCCCCCCTCCCCAGCGGCATCACCTCTCCCCCCTCCCCGCTCCAAATCACCTCTCCCCCTCCCCAGCGGCATCACCTCTCCCCCTCCCCGCTCCAAATCACCTCTCCCCCCTCCCCGCTCCAAATCACCCTCTCCCCCCTCCCCGCTCCAAAATCACCTCTCCCCCCTCCCCTCTCCAAATCACCTCTCCCCCCTCCCTTCTCCAAATCACCTCCCCCCCCCTCTCCAAATCACCTCCCCCCCTCCCCTCTCCAAATCACCTCCCCCCCCTCCCCTCTCCAAATCACCTCCCCCCCCCCTCTCCAAATCACCTCCCCCCCCTCCCCTCTCCAAATCACCTCCCCCTCCTCCCCTCTCCAAATCACCTCCCCCCCCTCCCCAGCAACATCACCTCCCCCCCCCCCCCTGGCGGGGGAACGCAGCTGCCACGCGGCGCGTAAGATGGCCCGGAAGTACAGGTAGGTGTCGCTCCCCCACCTCCGGCGCGAAACGGAACTGAGAAAGGGCGCATCAACTGAGGTGTGTGTGTGTGTGTGTGTGTGTGTGTCCCCTCCTGTCCACTGCCCCCCCCTCCTGTCCACTGCCCCCCCTCTCCTGTCCACTGCCCCCCCCCTCTCCTGTCCACTGCCCCCCCCTCCTGGTCCACTGCCCCCCCCCTCCTGTCCACTGCCCCCCCCCTCCTGTCCACTGCCCCCCCCCTCCTGTCCACTGCCCCCCCCCCTCCTGTCCACTGCCCCCCCTCCTCCTGTCCACTGCCCCCCCTCCTCCTGTCCACTGCCCCCCCCCCTCCTGTCCACTGCCCCCCCCTCCTGTCCACTGCCCCCCCCCTCCTGTCCACTGCCCCCCCCTCCTGTCCACTGCCCCCCCCCTCCTGTCCACTGCCCCCCCTCCTCCTGTCCACTGCCCCCCCTCCTCCTGTCCACTGCCCCCCCTCCTCCTGTCCACTGCCCCCCCTCCTCCTGTCCACTGGCCCCCCCCTCCTGTCCACTGCCCCCCCCCTCCTGTCCACTGCCCCCCCTCCTCCTGTCCACTGCCCCCCCTCCTCCTGTCCACTGCCCCCCCTCCTCCTGTCCACTGCCCCCCCTCCTCCTGTCCACTGCCCCCCCCCCTCCTGTCCACTGCCCCCCCCCCTCCTGTCCACTGCCCCCCCCCCTGTCCACTGCCCCCCCCCCTGTCCACTGCCCCCCCCCCTCCTGTCCACTGCCCCCCCCCCTCCTGTCCACTGCCCCCCCCCCTCCTGTCCACTGCCCCCCCCCTCCTGTCCACTGCCCCCCCCCCTCCTGTCCCACTGCCCCCCCCCTCCTGTCCACTGCCCCCCCCCCCCTCCTGTCCACTGCCCCCCCCCCCCTCCTGTCCACTGCCCCCCCCCCTCCTGTCCACTGCCCCCCCCCCTCCTGTCCTCCTGTCCACTGCCCCCCCCCCTCCTGTCCACTGCCGCCCCCCCCTCCTGTCCACTGCCCCCCCTCCTGTCCACTGCCCCCCCCCTCCTGTCCACTGCCCCCCCCCCTCCTGTCCACTGCCCCCCCCCCTCCTGTCCACTTGCCCCCCCCCCCCCTCCTGTCCACTGCCCCCCCCCCCTCCTGTCCACTGCCCCCCCCCCCCCCCTCCTGTCCACTGCCCCCCCCCCCCTCCTGTCCACTGCCCCCCCCCTCCTGTCCACTGCCCCCCCCCCCCTCCTGTCCACTGGCCCCCCCCCCCCTCCTGTCCTCCTGTCCACTGCCCCCCCCCCTCCTGTCCACTGCCGCCCCCCCCTCCTGTCCACTGCCGCCCCCCCCTCCTGTCCACTGCCCCCCCCCTCCTGTCCACTGCCCCCCCCCTCCTGTCCACTGCCCCCCCCCTCCTGTCCACTGCCCCCCCCCTCCTGTCCACTGCCCCCCCCCCCTCCTGTCCACTGCCCCCCCCCCCTCCTGTCCACTGCCCCCCCCCCCTCCTGTCCACTGCCCCCCCCCCCTCCTGTCCACTGCCCCCCCCCCCTCCTGTCACTGCCCCCCCCCCCTCCTGTCCACTGCCCCCCCCCCTCCTGTCCACTGCCCCCCCCCCCCTCCTGTCCACTGCCCCCCCCCCCTCCTGTCCACTGCCCCCCCCCCCCTCCTGTCCACTGCCCCCCCCCCCTCCTGTCCACTGCCCCCCCCCCCTCCTGTCCACTGCCCCCCCCCCCCCTCCTGTCCACCTGCCCCCCCCCCCCTCCTGTCCACTGCCCCCCCCCCCTCCTGTCCACTGCCCCCCCCCCCTCCTGTCCACTGCCCCCCCCCCCTCCTGTCCACTGCCCCCCCCCCCTCCTGTCCACTGCCCCCCCCCCCCCCCTCCTGTCCACTGCCCCCCCCCCCCCCTCCTGTCCACTGCCCCCCCCCCCTCCTGTCCACTGCCCCCCCCCCCCTCCTGTCCACTGCCCCCCCCCCCTCCTGTCCACTGCCCCCCACCCCCTCCTGTCCACTGCCCCCCACCCCCTCCTGTCCACTGCCCCCCCCCCCTCCTGTCCCACTGCCCCCCCCCCTCCTGTCCACTGCCCCCCCCCCTCCTGTCCACTGCCCGCCCCCCCCTCCTGTCCACTGCCCCCCCCCCCTCCTGTCCACTGCCCCCCCCCCCTCCTGTCCACTGCCCCCCCCCCCTCCTGTCCACTGCCCCCCCCCCTCCTGTCCACTGCCCCCCCCCCTCCTTCCACTCCCCCCCCCTCCTGTCCACTGCCCCCCCCCCTCCTGTCCACTGCCCCCCCCCCTCCTGTCCACCGCCCCCCCCCCCTCCTGTCCACCGCCCCCCCCCCCCTCCTGTCCACCGCCCCCCCCCCCCTCCTGTCCACCGCCCCCCCCCCCCTCCTGTCCACCGCCCCCCCCTCCTGTCCACCGCCCCCCCCCTCCTGTCCACCGCCCCCCCCCTCCTGTCCACCTCCCCCCCCCCTCCTGTCCACCTCCCCCCCCCCTCCTGTCCACCTCCCCCCCCCTCCTGTCCACCTCCCCCCCCCCCTCCTGTCCACCTCCCCCCCCCCTCCTGTCCACCTCCCCCCCCCCTCCTGTCCACCTCCCCCCCCCCCTCCTGTCCACCTCCCCCCCCCCCCTCCTGTCCACCTCCCCCCCCCTTCCTGTCCACCTCCCCCCCCCTCCTGTCCACCTCCCCCCCCCCTCCTGTCCACCTCCCCCCCCCTCCTGTCCACCTCCCCCCCCCTCCTGTCCACCGCCCCCCCCTCTCCTGTCCACCGCCCCCCCTTCCTGTCCACCGCCCCCCCTTCCTGTCCACCGCCCCCCCTTCCTGTCCACCGCCCCCCTCCCCCTCCCCCCCTGCCTTTGACGCCCCCCCTGCCTTTGATGCCCCCCCTGCCTTTGATGCCCCCCCCCCTGCCTTTGATGCCCCCCCCCTGCCTTTGATGCCCCCCCCCTGCCTTTGACGCCCCCCCTGCCTTTGACGCCCCCCCCTGCCTTTGACGCCCCCCCCCTGCCTTTGACGCCCCCCCCCTGCCTTTGACGCCCCCCCCCTGCCTTTGACGCCCCCCCCTGCCTTTGACGCCCCCCCTGCCTTTGACGCCCCCCCTGCCTTTGACGCCACCCTCCCCTCTCCCTTTGAGGCCCCCTCCCTTTGACGGCCCCCCCTCCCTTTGACGGCCCCCCCTCCCTTTGACCCCCCCCCTCTCCTCTTTGACGCCCCCCCCCTGCCTTTGACGCCCCCCCCCTGCCTTTGACGCCCCCCCCTGCCTTTGACGCCCCCCCCCTGCCTTTGAACGCCCCCCCCCCTGCCTTTGACGCCCCCCCCCCCTGCCTTTGACGCCCCCCCCTGCCTTTGACGCCCCCCCCCCTGCCTTTGACGCCTCCCCCCCCCTGCCTTTGACGCCTCCCCTGACTCCCCTCCCTGGTGCTCCCCTCCCCGGCGCTCCACTCACATCACCTCCCACACACTGACTGACACACACACACTGACTGACACACACACACACTGACTGACACACACACTGACTCACACACACACACTG
>NC_134501.1:22962393-23005146 GCF_040206685.1 Ascaphus truei | reverse complement strand
TCACGTGAGCGGTTTGCCCAATGAGGGCGAACCAACTCCGTGACGTCACTGGCCTGCCCGTAGACACGCCCCCGGACGGCTCGCGTACTAAGGCCAGGGAAAGCACCCGCTTTCCTTCAGTCTCCGCACGGCTGCAGTGTCTACGGACGCAGCCTCATGTAACGCCCGTATCCACCCCCCTCCGGCTAGGTCTCCGCTTCCTGCGATAGTTTTACGGCCTTCAGAAAAATCTGACCAAGCAGCGCGGCGGCCAAGGTAGGTAGCGGGCCCGGCCCGATTGAGGGGCGGTTCTTGTGCCTGCAGCGCTCGCCATAGCGCCACGCCCCCTGCGGTTCAGCCAATGAGGGCGAGCCTGCCAGGAGACATCATGGCCACGCCACGCCTCCCCCACCCTCCCCTCCTGTCTTTCCCCCTCCTGCTCTGCACAGACCGGGGAACGTGCCACGTGCACGTGCCACGAGCCCGGCAGATATTTAGTATCCGACCCTCTGAGCTTGTCCTGCTTTGTTTTTTAAATGATTTTGAAGTGGTAACATTTTTTTTTTAATTGTTTTGTTAATCTCCAGTCTGAGGTTACCATGGTAACCTTGACCATTTACTGGGCTCTGGGGAGAACTCCATTTTAAACTCCCGCACACTTAATACTTCAATTGCTCAGGTCTTCTGACCGAAGCATTGGATATTAAAAAAATAAAAACATCCCCTGCAAAGGCGGAGGGGGGCCTGACTTCAATCCGAGGGTCCCCACATAGGGTGAGGGGTTAGGATAGTGGGATAGGGACAGGATGTTAAGCGGTGGGGCAAGGGGTTTGCATAGCAAAGTTTGTGGGGGTCTTACCTGTTTTCCTGGACAAAGTTTAAGAAACCCCTCGCTCCTTTTGATTCGGTTGGGTGGGGGGGGGGGGGGGATTTGATGGGGTCACTGGTTGGTTGCGGTTATGATTCTGGTTGGGGTATTATTGAATTATGTGGATATGTTTTCCCAGTAATAGGGGGTTGGTCATATTTTGGCTCCACTTGGCTGGGTGGTGTGGGGTGGGGGTTGGTTGGCTCTATTTGATGGGATCAGCGGATCTCAGGAGATGTTTTATGGGGGTGGCGGTGTCATACTCGGCTTGGTATGGGGGTGTCCTCCCAGGTGGTGTAAGTTGTATCGGGTTTGAGGCAGTAGATGGCCATTTGGGGTTCGACCTTGGGCGTCCTGTGGACTCAGTGCTGTTCAGTGGGATGGAGTAAGCTGGCCAGGTCCTCGGAGATGTTATGTTATTGTGTATCAATAACGCTGTGACCATGTTTCTCCCACGCAGTAATAAGGTGCTTATTGGGGTACGGTGTAAAGAATAATCCATACTGACCAAACGTTTATTGGGATCTCCACCATACACATGGTCTGTCTCGGCAGGGAGCGGGCGGATATGGAACGCGCGCGTCAGATCGATTCCGAGCGGGTGATGCAAGTGATTGGGATTTACCAGACTCCGGGGTACTGCTGGCTGCTGACAGAATGGATGCAGAATGGATCCTTAGACGCGCTCATTCACCAGGTATGGGGCTCCCAAACTTCATAGCAGGGGAGAGCAGGGAGAGGGGAGGGCAGGGAGAGGGGAGGGCAGGGAGAGGGGAGGGGGAGGGCAGGGCGAGGGGAGGGGCAGGGAGAGGGGAGGGCAGGGAGGGGGAGAGGGGAGGGCAGGGAGAGGGGGAGAGGGGAGGGGGAGAGGAGGGCAGGGAGGGGGAGAGGGCAGGGAGGGGGAGAGGAGAGGGCAGGGAGGGGGGAGAGGGAGGGCAGGGAGGAGAGGAGGGCAGGGAGGGGAGGAGGGCAGGAGGGGGAGAGAGGAGGAGAGGGAGAGAGGAGGGGCAGGGAGGGGAGAGAGGAGGAGAGGGCAGGGAGGGGGAGAGAGGAGGGCAGGGAGGGGGAGAGAGGAGGGCAGGGAGGGGGAGAGAGGAGGGCAGGGAGGGGGAGAGAGGAGGGCAGGGAGGGGGAGAGAGGAGGGAGCAGGGAGGGGAGAGAGGAGGGCAGGGAGGGGGGAGAGAGGAGGGCAGGGAGGGGGAGAGAGGAGAGGGGGGCAGGGAGGGGGAGAGAGGAGAGGAGGGCAGGGAGGGGGAGAGAGGAGGGCAGGGAGGGGGAGAGAGGAGAGGAGGGCAGGGAGGGGAGAGAGGAGAGGAGGGCAGGGAGGGGAGAGAGGAGAGGAGGGCAGGGAGGGGGAGAGAGGAGAGGAGGGCAGGGAGGGGAGAGGGGAGGGCAGGGAGGAGAGGAGGGCAGGGAGGGGAGGAGGGCAGGGAGGGGGAGAGGGAGGGCAGGGAGGAGAGGAGGGGAGGGAGGGGGAGAGAGGAGGAGAGGGAGAGAGGAGGGCAGGGAGGGGGAGAGAGGAGGAGAGGGCAGGGAGGGGGAGAGAGGAGGAGAGGGCAGGGAGCGGGGAGAGAGGAGGGCAGGGAGGGGGAGAGAGGAGGGCAGGGAGGGGGAGAGAGGAGAGGTGGGCAGGAGGGGAGAGAGGAGAGGAGGGCAGGGAGGGGGAGAGAGGAGGGCAGGGAGGGGGAGAGGAGAGGAGGGCAGGGAGGGGGAGAGAGGAGAGAGGGCAGGGAGGGGGAGAGAGGAGGGCAGGAGGGGGAGAGGGGAGGGCAGGGAGGAGAGGAGGGCAGGGAGGGGGAGAGGGGAGGGCAGGGAGGAGAGGAGGGGAGGAGGGCAGGGAGGGGAGGAGGGCAGGGAGGGGGAGAGAGGAGGAGAGGGAGAGAGGAGGGCAGGGAGGGGGAGAGAGGAGGAGAGGGCAGGGAGGGGGAGAGAGGAGGAGAGGCAGGGAGGGGGGAGAGAGGAGGGCAGGGAGGGGGAGAGAGGAGAGGGGGGCAGGGAGGGGGAGAGAGGAGAGGAGGGCAGGGAGGGGGAGAGAGGAGGGCAGGGAGGGGGAGAGGAGAGGAGGGCAGGGAGGGGGAGAGAGGAGAGGAGGGCAGGGAGGGGGAGAGAGGAGAGGAGGGCAGGGAGGGGGAGAGAGGAGAGGAGGGCAGGGAGGGGGAGAGAGGAGGGCAGGGAGGGGGAGAGAGGAGAGGAGGGCAGGGAGGGGGAGAGAGGAGAGGAGGGCAGGGAGGGGGAGAGAGGAGGGCAGGGAGGGGGAGAGAGGAGGGCAGGGAGGGGGAGAGAGGAGGGCAGGGAGGGGGAGAGAGGAGGGCAGGGAGGGGGGAGAGGAGGGCAGGGAGGGGGAGAGGAGAGGAGGGCAGGGAGGGGGAGAGAGGAGAGGAGGGCAGGGAGGGGAGAGAGGAGAGGAGGGCAGGGAGGGGGAGAGAGGAGAGGAGGCAGGGAGGGGGAGAGAGGAGAGGAGGGCAGGGAGGGGGAGAGAGGAGAGGAGGGCAGGGAGGGGAGAGAGGAGAGGAGGGCAGGGAGGGGGAGAGAGGAGAGGAGGGCAGGGAGGGGGAGAGAGGAGAGGAGGGCAGGGAGGGGGAGAGAGGAGAGGAGGGCAGGGAGGGGGAGAGAGGAGAGGAGGGCAGGGAGGGGGGGAGAGGAGGGCAGGAAGGGGGGGGAGAGAGGAGGGGGGGAGGGCAGGGTGGGAGAGCGAGGAGGGCAGGCAGGTGGAGAGAGGAGGAGAGCAGGCAGGTGGAGAGAGGAGGAGGGCAGGGAGGTGGAGAGAGGAGGAGGGCAGGGAGGTGGAGAGAGGAGGAGGGCAGGGAGGTGGAGAGAGGAGGAGGGCAGGGAGGTGGAGAGTGGAGGACAGTAATGTTCATGGGTGAGGAAGTTGTATTTATGATGATGATATATTGATATATATGACTAATTCACCTTAGGGATATTATCTTAATCTAGAAGAACTGGGGCTGCCTTTGGGCCGTTCTGTTTTCCTTGGGCCCCTTCCTGTAATGCGTTGCAGTCTGCCCCGGGTTATAGTATCGTTACTGAGCATGCATGGGGTACTAATCTGGCTCTATCTGATTTCAGAGGGACTTGTACCCGTTGCTGCCGCTCTGTCTTTGTGTCCGTGTCCTGGCAGACAGTGCTGAGGGAATGTGTCACCTACACGGCCTGTCCCCTCCCGTCGCCCACCACGCACTAAAACCCAGCAACATCCTCCTGGACAGGCAGTGCCGAGCCAAAGTAAGCAGCCATCTCTTCCAGGCCTCTGGGACCCCCACGGGACCCCCACACACCTCTGGCCACCGGCTCTGGTAGCAGGAAACGGGCAGTCTCCCCAAATCTACAAGGGCCCCGGATTTCTGTCAGACTGAGACCTTTTAATGGAGCAATGGGAGAACTTCACCAGTCTCTTTCCCAGAAGCCTTTGCAGCAGCGACAACATGTTTTATTATATATACGTGTGTGCGTGCGCGTGTGTATATAGAGAGAGACTAGGGTGCTATTTTGGGGGTCATGGTTAACTAAATGTGAAATTCTTTCCCCAGGGAAATAATAAAGTATATAATCTCATGTATATACCTCTCCCGTTCCCGGTAGATAGCAGATTTTGGGTACTCGCAGCCCCGTCCGCTGTCCTCTGCTACCTTGGATAATGCCGACCAGGAGTGCAGGGTTCTGGTATACCAGTCTCCTGAGAGGCTTCAGGGAGCAGGACCATCGCTACAGGACGACGTCTTTGGGTCAGTAACCAACAGGAGGATGTAAAACTCTATATATTAAAGAAACTGACACGCAAGCATACATGCACACACATATATACACGCACATATACATGCACACACATATATACACGCACATATACATGCACACACATATATACACGCACATATACATGCACACACATATATACACGCACATATACATGCACACACATATATACACGCACATATACATGCACACACACACATATATAAAAACATGTATATACACATGGGTGAAGGGGGTAGTAGCTCAAAGGATGAATGTTTAGGCCTTCCGGTTTATAGCGGGAGGCGTTAACCCCTTCATTACCGTAGCGGTGTTAACCGCTAAGGTAATGAAGGGGTTAACTATACCCGCAATTGTAACTTTCAATGCCTTCCAAGCATATAGCATAACCATATGTGTGTTATACCCCACTAACAATTCACTTGCTTAGATGTATATTGGGTATACAATATGTGAATATACAACACACTTTATCCATGCCCTTCTGCATTCTCTACTAAGGGGCCATTGTACAAGATATCCTCTTAGTGTTAATTGATCCAATCAATCTCAATTAACTTTTAAAACTATCGATCCAGGGGGCCACACTGCACCCGACTTAGGATCAGTAGCGCGCGTCAATTATATGTCTATTTTAACCACCTTTATTTTAACATTGATGACCGTTAAAGTGGAAGTTTTAATACTGACACTAATCACTCAGGGCGGGAGTGTGAGCGCTGTCTGTTGGGTTCTTTTTCTCTAAGATTGTCATATTTACCTTACCCATCAGCACCCTGCCCCCTAACCACTTACTGCACCATACTGTAGCTGAAGCGGGGCACTCGCTCTGTGTTTTACCACTTCTGGAAAGACACATTTGTGATTTTTACTCGCTCCCCTCGACCTGCGATAATACACACACCTGTAATACACAAACATACACCTCATATTACACACACACACACACACACACACCTCTTATAATACACACACCTCTTATAATACACACACACCTCTTATAATACACGCACACACCTCTTATAATACACGCACACACCTCTTATAACACACATACATAATGCAGAGCTGGCGTTAAACAGAGAAGTTCCTTTGATAAATCAGGTGCTGTTTTTTGTCTCTTAGCTTTGGGATGACTTCCTGGGAAACATTCAGTCGGATGCGCCCGTACCCAGGTAAGTCCCCAAATTCCTCCCCCAACCCGAGTAAGCCCCCCCCCCCACCACCAAGGTAAACCCCAAATCTCGATCTGCATCCAAGTCTCCCTTTAGGTTTCTTCATGATGGAGAAGCAATAGAGCCTCTCTAGAGACGGCGAGAGCAGCCGGACGCGGTGACGCGGTGACGCAGTGACGTTCCAGAGACCAACTCTGAGATATCACTTCAGATCTGTGTACTGAGTCCATGAAACTCAATGCGTAGCAGGGAAAGGGTTAAATGCACCGCCGCTACCCAGAGATACCAGCCAGCGTCAACAGTAATATTAAAGAGCGCGTTTTTACACGTGGCGCCGGTACGTCTCCCGTCCTCGCCACAGCAGTCTCTCTCCCGTCATTTCGCAGTGTCCTACGCTAAATAAACATTGACAAAACAAACGCTGTTTTTCGCCGGGAACACCTAAATATGGCCGGCCAGTTTTTACCACCCTGCTTTCCCGGAGCTGGACCCTTGTGCGTAAAACTGCTTGATAATAACGACACGTTCCAGTATGAGAGGATGCGCCTCCCTCACGCCCCCCTCACGCCCCCCTCACGCCCCCCTCGTGCCTCCCTCACGCCCCCCTCGGACTTCCCTCACAGGTAAGGACATTCCTCTGAAACTCGTAACCTGCGTCGCTAGCGGTCTCCGACCCGAGACGGGCGCGGACGTCCTTCTGAATACCGCAAAGAGTGCGCCCGCCTGGCACCGGAATCTGGAGCAGCTCCTGAATCTCTGCTGGCACCGGGACCCCCATCTGAGACCCCTAATGACAGGTGAGTAGGAGGTGGTGTTACAAAGTAACAATGTACAAGATGCACAGTTTGAGCAAGTCCTAGTGTATCACGGGGCAGGAAAAAGATGGCCGACTCCTTCCTAACTGCAGTGTGGGGCAGATCTCCCTAGATTAGGGTTTTATTTCTCTTTAACGAGATTTGGGAGAAACGCCTGAACCTATAGGGGGAAAAGGCAGAATGACCGCTGGGTCGAGACTTCCAGACCCCCCCCCACCCACTCCTGGTGGGGGATGTGGTAGTGAGAGGATGAGTGGGGACGTGGGGCCGAGGATGAGTGGGGAGGTTGGGCCGAGGATGAGTGGGGAGGTTGGGCCGAGGATGAGTGGGGAGGTTGGGCCGAGGATGAGTGGGGAGGTTGGGCCGAGGATGAGTGGGGAGGTTGGGCCGAGGATGAGTGGGGAGGTTGGGCCGAGCATGAGTGGGGAGGTTGGACTGGGTGGGAAGAGGTCCCTTCAGCGGCCTTAAAAGGCTTTAAGGGGGAAGGCCCCCTCTTTTCCCGCAGTGAGGATAAAGCAGCCCTCCCTCCCCCCTAATTCTCACATTGTTAGTGGTGTGTGACTGTTGTTGCTTCATGTTTATCAGTTTGTTTTGATAATTGTATATAAAGAAGAAAGGATCCATGCGGTATATTGGTTCAGGTTTATACATGGACGCAGCGTTGGGGAATGTTAGGGTGGTGATACTTTGCCAGCAGGGGGCTCTGATTAATGTTTCCCCTGGGACTGGGTCTCACGTGGGAAGGGAATCTGTATCTGCTGGGGGAGGTACTGGGGGCTTATCCATGGTGGTCTTCAGGTGCTGGGTGGCACCTAGTGATGGAGGTTAGCTATGGTGGGGTGACATGGGGCAGGATACCTGCCGAAGGACACGCTGGCAGGGTGGGGGGTTTTGGGGGCAGTAAGGACACGCTGGCAGGGTGGGGGGGCAGTAAGGACACGCTGGCAGGGTGGGGGGCAGTAAGGACACACTGGGAGGGGGCAGTTAGGACACGCTGGCAGGGTGGGAGGGCAGTAAGGACACGCTGGCAGGGTGGGGGCAGTAAGAACATGCTGGTGGGGGGCAGTAAGGACAGGCTGGTGGGGTGGGGGGCAGTAAGGACACGCTGGCGTGGTGTGGGGGGCAGTAAGGACACGCTGGCGGGGTGGGGGGCAGTAAGAACATGCTGGTGGGGGGCAGTAAGGACAGGCTGTGGGGGTGGGGGGCAGTAAGGACAGACTGGCAGGGTGGGGGCAGTAAGAACATGCTGGTGGGGGGCAGTAAGGACAGGCTGTGGGGGTGGGGGGCAGCAAGGACACGCTGGCGGGGTGTGGGGGGCAGTAAGGACACGCTGGCAGGGTGTGGGGGGCAGTAAGGACACGCTGGCGGGGTGTGGGGGGCAGTAAGGACATGCTGGCGGGGTGTGGGGGGCAGTAAGGACATGCTGGCGGGGTGTGGGGGGCAGTAAGGACATGCTGGCGGGGTGTGGGGGGCAGTAAGGACATGCTGGCGGGGTGTGGGGGGCAGTAAGGACACGCTGGCGGGGTGTGGGGGGCAGTAAGGACACGCTGGCGGGGTGTGGGGGGCAGTAAGGACACGATGGCAGGGTGTGGGGGGCAGTAAGGACATGCTGGCGGGGTGTGGGGGGCAGTAAGGACACGCTGGCAGGGTGTGGGGGGCAGTAAGGACACGCTGGCAGGGTGGGGGGCAGTAAGGACACGCTGGCGGGGTGTGGGGGGCAGTAAGGACACGCTGGCGGGGTGTGGGGGGCAGTAAGGACACACTGGCAGGGTGTGGGGGGCAGTAAGGACACTGGCGGGGTGGGGGGGCAGTAAGGACACGCTGGCAGGGAGGGGGGGCAGTAAGGACATGCTGGCAGGGTGTGGGGGGCAGTAAGGACACGCTGGCGGGGTGTGGGGGGCAGTAAGGACACGCTGGCAGGGTGGGGGGGCAGTAAGGACACACTGGCGGGGTGTGGGGGGCAGTAAGGACACACTGGCGGGGTGTGGGGGGCAGTAAGGACACGCTGGCAGGGTGTGGGGGGCAGTAAGGACACGCTGGCAGGGTGTGGGGGCAGTAAGGACACGCTGGCGGGGTGGGGGGGGCAGTAAGGACACGCTGGCAGGGTGTGGGGGGCAGTAAGGACACGCTGGCGGGGTGTGGGGGGCAGTAAGGACACACTGGCAGGGTGTGGGGGGCAGTAAGGACACGCTGGCGGGGTGTGGGGGGCAGCAAGGACATGCTGGCGGGGTGTGGGGCAGTAAGGACACGCTGGCAGGGTGTGGGGGCAGTAAGGACACGCTGGCGGGGTGGGGGGGGCAGTAAGGACATGCTGGCAGGGTGTGGGGGGCAGTAAGGACATGCTGGCGGGGTGTGGGGGGCAGTAAGGATAGGCTGGCAGGGTGGGGGGCAGTAAGGACATGCTGGCAGGGTGTGGGGGGCAGTAAGGACACACTGGCGGGGTGGGGGGCAGTAAGGACACGCTGGCAGGGAGGGGGGGCAGTAAGGACACGCTGGCAGGGTGTGGGGCAGTAAGGACATGCTGGCAGGGTGGGGGGGCAGTAAGGACATGCTGACAGGGTGTGGGGGGCAGTAAGGACACACTGGCGGGGTGGGGGGCAGTAAGGACATGCTGGCAGGGAGGGGGGGCAGTAAGGACACGCTGGCAGGGTGTGGGGGGCAGTAAGGACACGCTGGCGGGGTGGGGGCAGTAAGGACACGCTGGCGGGGTGGGGGGGGCAGTAAGGACATGCTGGCAGGGTGTGGGGGGCAGTAAGGACATGCTGGCGGGGTGTGGGGGGCAGTAAGGACACGCTGGCAGGGTGGGGGGGCAGTAAGGATAGGCTGGCAGGGTGGTGGGGCAGTAAGGACACGCTGGCAGGGTGTGGGGGGCAGTAAGGACATGCTGGCAGGGTGGGGGGGCAGTAAGGACATGCTGGCAGGGTGTGGGGGGCAATAAGGACACACTGGCGGGGTGGGGGGCAGTAAGGACACGCTGGCAGGGAGGGGGGGCAGTAAGGACACGCTGGCAGGGTGTGGGGGGCAGTAAGGACACGCTGGCAGGGTGTGGGGGGCAGTAAGGACACGCTGGCGGGGTGGGGGCAGTAAGGACACGCTGGCGGGGTGGGGGGGGCAGTAAGGACACGCTGGCGGGGTGTGGGGGGCAGTAAGGACACGCTGGCAGGGTGGGGGGGCAGTAAGGATAGGCTGGCAGGGTGGTGGGGCAGTAAGGACACGCTGGCAGGGTGGGGGCAGTAAGGACACGCTGGCAGGGTGTGGGGGGCAGTAAGGACATGCTGGCGGGGTGTGGGGGGCAGTAAGGACACGCTGGCAGGGTGGGGGGGCAGTAAGGATAGGCTGGCAGGGAGGGGGGGCAGTAAGGACACGCTGGCAGGGAGGGGGGGCAGTAAGGACGCTGGCAGGGTGTGGGGCAGTAAGGACATGCTGGCAGGGTGGGGGGGCAGTAAGGACATGCTGGCAGGTTGTGGGGGGCAGTAAGGACACACTGGCGGGGTGGGGGGCAGTAAGGACATGCTGGCAGGGAGGGGGGGCAGTAAGGACACGCTGGCAGGGTGTGGGGGGCAGTAAGGACACGCTGGCGGGGTGGGGGCAGTAAGGACACGCTGGCGGGGTGGGGGGGGCAGTAAGGACATGCTGGCAGGGTGTGGGGGGCAGTAAGGACATGCTGGCGGGGTGTGGGGGGCAGTAAGGACACGCTGGCAGGGTGGGGGGGCAGTAAGGATAGGCTGGCAGGGTGGTGGGGCAGTAAGGACACGCTGGCAGGGTGTGGGGGGCAGTAAGGACATGCTGGCAGGGTGGGGGGGCAGTAAGGATAGGCTGGCAGGGTGGGGGGGCAGTAAGGACACGCTGGCGGGGTGTGGGGGGCAGTAAGGACATGCTGGCAGGGTGGGGGGGCAGTAAGGACACGCTGGCAGGGTGTGGGGGGCAGTAAGGACACGCTGGCGGGGTGTGGGAGGCAGTAAGGACACGCTGGCGGGGTGTGGGGGGCAGTAAGGACACGCTGGCGGGGTGTGGGGGGCAGTAAGGACATGCTGGTGGGGTGTGGGGGGCAGTAAGGACACGCTGGCGGGGTGTGGGGGGCAGTAAGGACACACTGGCGGGGTGTGGGGCAGTAAGGATAGGCTGGCAGGGTGGGGGGGCAGTAAGGACACGCTGGCAGGGTGTGGGGGGCAGTAAGGACACGCTGGCAGGGTGTGGGGGGCAGTAAGGACACGCTGGCAGGGTGTGGGGGGCAGTAAGGACACGCTGGCGGGGTGTGGGGGGCAGTAAGGACACGCTGGCAGGGTGTGGGGGGCAGTAAGGACACGCTGGCGGGGTGGGGGGCAGTAAGGACACGCTGGCGGGGTGTGGGGGGCAGTAAGGACATGCTGGCGGGGTGTGGGGGGCAGTAAGGACATGCTGGCGGGGTGTGGGGGGCAGTAAGGACACGCTGGCAGGGTGTGGGGGGCAGTAAGGACACGCTGGCAGGGTGTGGGGGGCAGTAAGGACACGCTGGCAGGGTGGTGGGCAGTTTTTATCTCATTTGGTTTAAACAAATTGCTATTTATCAATAAAGCTGACCCCCAATTTTACCTCCAATCTTGGCTACCTGGTGTTGTTCGGGGGGAATCAGGGTTTGGGGGCATTGGTCGAAGGCTTTAAGGTTAAGCTCCTCACCAGAATATCCTCTTTAGCAGTATTGAATCTCAACACAGCGCACTCTCTCACTCTGACGCTTCCTGTGCCACAAAGCACAAGGCTTAGGGGGCCTCTGAAATAAGACAACCTCAGCCATGTTATGTTGGATTGTGTGTTTGTGTAGCACGTTGTGTAGCACTTTGTGTGGTGTGTCCAATGCCCACATATAGGGGAGACTTTGAATATGAAAGTACAGGCCCCTCCCCGGAACATACACATATATTATTCTATTCCTCAGCGTGTCTGTCCCAGCTCCGGAGCATACTCCGGACTTTCCCCGGCGAGGAGATGGAGACGTGCCACAGATCCGTAACCACGGAGAAGGTGAGGAGGTCACGCGCGCGCGTGCGGAAAGGGTTAATTTCCCGCGCCTCTAATATACCGCTGATTAGTCCGGAAAAATGGTAATAAAAATGGGTCAAACCGCACGGTGCGGTCCTGTCCGGGGCAGACACCGGGGGGCAGTGTCCGGGGGGCAGTGTCCGGGGCAGACACCGGGGGGGCAGTGTCCGGGGCAGACACCGGAGGGGCAGTGTCCGGGGCAGACACCGGGGGGGCAGTGTCCAGGGCAGACACCGGGGGGCAGTGTCCGGGGCAGACACCGGGGGGGCAATGTCCGGGGCAGACACCGGGGGGCAGTGTCCGGGGCAGACACCGGGGGGCAGTGTCCGGGGCAGACACCGGGGGGCAGTGTCCGGGGCAGACACCGGGGGGCAGTGTCCGGGGCAGACACCGGGGGGCAGTGTCCGGGGCAGACACCGGGGGACAGTGTCCGGGGCAGACACCGGGGGGCAGTGTCCGGGGCAGACACCGGGGGGCAGTGTCCGGGGCAGACACCGGGGGGCAGTGTCCGGGGCAGACACCGGGGGGCAGTGTCCGGGGCAGACACCGGGGGGCAGTGTCCGGGGCAGACACCGGGGGGCAGTGTCCGGGGCAGACACCGGGGGGCAGTGTCCGGGGCAGACACCGGGGGGCAGTGTCCGGAGCAGACATCGGGGGCAGTGTCCAGGGCAGACATCGGGGGGCAGTGTCCGGGGCAGACATCGGGGGGCAGTGTCCGGGGCAGACATCGGGGGGCAGACACCGGGGGGCAGTGTCCGGGGCAGACACCGGGGGGCAGTGTCCGGAGCAGACATCGGGGGGCAGTGTCCGGAGCAGACATCGGGGGGCAGTGTCTGGGGCAGACACCGGGGGGCAGTGTGATAACGCTCAGGACGTAATGCTGTAAATCAAACAGGAAACTACAATACAGAGAGAAGGCTGAGATACACATGAGTGAGGAACCAAGGGGACGTTCCTACTTCCTTTATTCATGTGTGTGTGCTGTTATATACAGTAACCCGGCCTCACGCATGCACGAGATGCTGTTATATACAGTAACCCGGCCTCACGCGTGCACGAGATGCTGTTATATACAGTAACCCGGCCTCACACTCGCACGAGATGCTGTAATATACAGTATCCCGGCCTCACACTCGCACGAGATGCTGTAATATACAGTATCCCGGCCTCACACTCACACGAGATGCTGTAATATACAGTATCCCGGCCTCACACTCGCACGAGATGCTGTTATATACAGTAACCCGGCCTCACACTCGCACGAGATGCTGTTATATACAGTATCCCGGCCTCACACTCGCACGAGATGTTGTTATATACAGTAACCCGGCCTCACACTCGCACGAGATGTAGTAATATACAGTATCCCGGCCTCACACTCGCACGAGATGCTGTTATATACAGTATCCCGGCCTCACACTCGCACGAGATGCTGTAATATACAGTATCCCGGCCTCACACTCGCACGAGATGCTGTAATATACAGTAACCCGGCCTCACACTCGCACGAGATGCTGTAATATACAGTATCCCGGCCTCACACTCGCACGAGATGCTGTAATATACAGTATCCCGGCCTCACACTCGCACGAGGAGATGTAATATACAGTAACCTGGCCTCACACTCGCACGAGATGCTGTAATATACAGTATCCCGGCCTCACACTCGCACGAGGAGATGTAATATACAGTATCCCGGCCTCACACTCGCACGAGATGCTGTAATATACAGTAACCCGGCCTCACACTCGCACGAGGAGATGTAATATACAGTATCCCGGCCTCGCACTCGCACGAGATGCTGTAATATACAGTAACCCGGCCTCGCACTCGCACGAGATGCTGTAATATACAGTAACCCGGCCTCACACGTGCACGAGATGCTGTAATATACAGTATCCCGGCCTCACACTCGCACGAGATGCTGTAATATACAGTAACCGGCCTCACACTCGCACGAGGAGATGTAATATACAGTAACCTGGCCTCACACTCGCACGAGATGCTGTAATATACAGTATCCCGGCCTCACACTCGCACGAGGAGATGTAATATACAGTATCCCGGCCTCGCACTCGCACGAGATGCTGTAATATACAGTATCCCGGCCTCGCACGAGGAGATGTAATATACAGTAGCCCGGCCTCACACTCGCGCGAGATGCTGTAATATACAGTATCCCGGCCTCACACTCGCACGAGATGCTGTAATATACAGTATCCCGGCCTCACACTCGCACGAGATGCTGTAATATACAGTAACCCGGCCTCACACTCGCACGAGATGCAGTAATATACAGTAACCCGGCCTCACACTCGCACGAGATGCAGTAATATACAGTAACCTGGCCTCACACTCGCACGAGATGCAGTAATATACAGTAACCCGGCCTCACACTCGCACGAGATGCAGTAATATACAGTAACCCGGCCTCACACTCGCACGAGACGGGACACAGTTTAAGTGATAAAACTCTGGACGAGCGACGTGCTCTCTGGAACATTCTGCAGTAACAATGACATCCCAGGAAACACGGTAACAAACCCCCGGGGAGGGGCCGGGAATTAAACGCAGCCCGTGTTGGGAGACTCGGGGCCGGGAATTAAACGCAGCCCGCGTTGGGGGACTCGGGGCCGGGAATTACACGCAGCCCGCGTTGGGGGACTCGGGGCCGGGAATTACACGCAGCCCGCGTTGGGGGACTCGGGGCCGGGCGGCTTGTGACATCATTTTGTGGTGAAAATTGAGCAAATTCTAAAATGTGAGTTTTGCTGGAAATGAACTTTTCATGAATGTATCGCGAGCGGGAGGATTGTGGGTAATAGTTGTGACGGTCACCTGTCCGTTTATATGTATAAATTAATACAATTCAGCACATAGAAATGTACTGCGCATTGAACTGGGAATTCATGCCCCCCTCACCCCAAGAGCTTACAGTCTAGTTACAGTGGGCTGTTCAGTGCGTAACACGTCTGCTCTTTCGATTTGAAGATTTCCCGTCCCACGCAAGTCAAAAACCCAACTCCGAAGATGCAGCCGCCGAGCTCACCTGTGCACCCTTCACACGGCACCCCGCCGCCCGGCAGAGAGCACAGGAGCGGTGAGTACAGCGCCGGGAATATTCCCACACCCAGCCGGCATCCTCATATCGCACATTATCCATCGCACGTCCGGTCCTATCAGGAGGGGGGGGGGGAGCTCACATCTGGGGGGGTTGCTGGACATCGCCTCAACTTCCAGGCAGGGGATGAACAGTTGGGGGGGTGGGGATGAACAGTTGGGGGGGTGGGGATGAACAGTTGGGGGGGTGGGGATGAACAGTTGGGGGGGTGGGGATGAACAGTTGGGGGGGTGGGGATGAACAGTTGGGGGGGTGGGGATGAACAGTTGGGGGGGGTGGGGATGAACAGTTGGGGGGGTGGGGATGAACAGTTGGGGGGGGGGATGAACAGTTGGGGGGGGTGGGGATGAACAGTTGGGGGGGTGGGGATGAACAGTTGGGGGGGTGGGGATGAACAGTTGGGGGGGGGTGGGGATGAACAGTTGGGGGGGGGGGATAAACAGTTGGGGGGGGGTGGGATGAACAGTTGGGGGGGGGTGGGATGAACAGTTGGGGGGGTGGGATGAACAGTTGGGGGGGGAGGGATGAACAGTTGGGGGGGGGGGAGGGAGGGATGAACAGTGGGGGGGGACCATTGCGGAGGGGGTAGGAGTGTGGGGGTGACGACGACACCCTTGCTGTCTCCAGGGGTTAACCCTTTCGCATCTCCGGCGGCCTGCCACGCGTCTGGCAGCAGAACGGTGACACAAACGCAGTGACGGTAGTGGCGGGGGAGTAGCTCGCGCTGCGTTGGAGCCGTTTGAAACGTCGACATATTTTTTTTATTTTAATACAAAATCGAAGGGTTTTTGTTTTAATCAAAGCCTCCCGGCGTAAACTCTGAGACAATCTGGCGCAGAAACAGGCAGCGGCGCCTGATTTATCGCAGAACAGGCCTCGTGATGGGCGCCGGGCGATTTCCCCCTTTGATACATCTTGTGCCGTTAGTTTTGCTCGGGCCTTGCCGGCAGCATAACCGGATAAATAGATCATTTGGTCTCTAGAAGCAGAGATTCATTGAGGGGGTTTCTGTGCTATTCCGAGGAAAAGCCTGGTCCCGTAGGATTTATATTTCTTTCATATTTGTGGTTTCCTTGTTTTGCCCCAGAATGGCTGCGTTTTTGGCTGGATACATGCAGGAATGAGAGTTTTTATCCCCAGTGTGAGTTGTTTCACTAGACACAGACGCTCGCGGGTGATTAACCTTGGCACGCTGCCTCCCTTCCTCTGTTCCCGCAGAGAGCCTGCGTGTTGCCAGTAAAGCGCCCGCCTTGCAGTCCAGCTTCTCCGTACCACCCACGGCCAATCAAAGGCCTGGCACCGGTGAGTCGCAGGGTTCAAGTGTCGGCGCTGGGCTCAGCCAGCCGTGTTGGCGTTCGGGCCAGATGTTCCCATCAGCAGGTGAGACTACGTGGCACAAGGGGGTTTAAGTGACTTCCCAAGGTCACAAGGAGCTGATGCCGGGACACAAACACCCACTTCAGAGGCAGTGTCCTTGTTTTCATACTCGGCGCCTTTACCTGCTCAGCTGCCTTCCTATGTTTTTTTAGAGCAATGACTCAGACCCCAAATCACAGGAAAATGGGGGTGGGGGGGGTTCCCAAAGGTTAAACCATTACTTCTGGTGTAAAAAGATTGGGGACCACTGCTCTAAAGCCCCCGAATCTCCTGGATTACCCCAGACAATCCCAAGCCTGTAGACCCTAAAACATTGCTGGCTCATTAAACCCGTCCCAGAAAACTCAGCCCCCCAAACTGTGCTCTCTCTTCTCTCCTCGGCTGTTCTGCTTCTCACCTGTCCCCAGGGTCTCTTCTCTCTTCTCTCCTCGGCTCTTCAGCTTCTCACCTGTCCCCAGGGTCTCTTCTCTCTTCTCCTCGGCTGTTCTGCCTCTCACCTGTCCCCGGCGTCTCTGTGTTTCTCTCCTCAGCTGCTCTGCTTCTCACCTGTCCTGGGGTCTCTGCGTTTCTCTCCTCGGCTGTTCTGCTTCTCACCTGTCCTGGGGTCTCTGCGTTTCTCTCCTCGGCTGTTCTGCTTCTCACCTGTCCTGGGGTCTCTGCGTTTCTCTCCTCGGCTGTTCTGCTTCTCACCTGTCCCCAGGGTCTCTTCTCTCTTCTCCTCGGCTGTTCTGCCTCTCACCTGTCCCCGGTGTCTCTGCGTTTCTCTCCTCGGCTGTTCTGCTTCTCACCTGTCCCCAGGGTCTCTTCTCCTCGGCTGTTCTGCCTCTCACCTGTCCCCGGTGTCTCTGCGTTTCTCTCCTCGGCTGTTCTGCTTCTCACCTGTCCCCAGGGTCTCTTCTCCTCGGCTGCTCTGCTTCTCACCTGTCCCCGGCGTCACTGTGTTTCTCTCCTCGGCTGTTCTGCCCCTCAGCTGTCCCCGGCGTCTCTGTGTTTCTCTCCTCGGCTGTTCTGCCCCTCACCTGTCCCCGATGTCTCTGTTTTTCCCCAGGAAGCAGTGTGGAGACGCTGGTCAGAGTCCGGGAGTCCGTCCTTCACAGCATGACACCGGGACGACTCAATAACCTGCTGGACAGCCTGCTGTCCCGCCAGGTCATCTCCAAATCCGAATACGAGAATATCAAAGCCGGAGCGACCATGACGGACAAAGCACGGCGGTGCTTGGACACCTGCCACTGCAAGGGAGAAATGGCCGCACACGTGGTCCTCCAAACGCTCCTCTGTAATGGACATATTTCCCAGCAATCATGGAAGTCCAGCGTGGTCCAGGCGATGCGCTGACAGCGAGGAAACCTCCGAGCTGGCTGGCACGAGAAGGGTGGCCATCGGGTGACACCCAGATTGGTCCTGGTAAAACTGACCAGACAATAAGGACGTGCATTAAACAGGTGGAGTCGCTGCCTCGTATGTCCGTGATCGGCGTGTTTGCAGAAGGCCCAATCCTGCTGCGCTGTGCAGCTGTGCGAGGTTTACCCTCCGCTGCCCGCCCTGCACCGCGGAGCCATAGGGGTCAACGCAGAGATCGGAACGTCATTGTTTGTTTTATTAGTTATTATATTTTGTTGTATGACAAAGATAATTGGTAGGTTTTATTTCACTTATCAGATTGTTTTTATTCCACATTGTATAAATCCCCTTCCCCCCACCAATATAGAAATCTCCCCCCCACCAATATAGAAATCTCCCCCCCACCAATGTAGAAATCTCCCCCCCATGTATAAATCCCCTTCCCCCCACCAATATAGAAATCTCCCCCCCACCAATGTAGAAATCTCCCCCCCACCAATGTAGAAATCTCCCCCCCCACCAATGTAGAAATCCCCTTCCCCCACCAATGTATAAATCTCCCCCCCTCCCCATGTATAAATCTCCCCCCCTCCCCCATGTATAAATCTCCCCCCCCCCCCTCCCCATGTATAAATCTCCCCCCCCCCCCCCCCCTCCCCATGTATAAATCTCCCCCCCTCCCTCCCCCATGTATAAATCTCCCTCACGTGAGGTATTAGGTTTTAGGAAATATAATTTTTACTGATTTTTCCTCAAACATTTGTATACATTTTTTTATACAATTGTATAGACGGAGTAGAAAACATGACGCACAGCGCCGAGTTACCGTAAGATTACAGTCATTATTCCTGAGTATAGTGTTACGCTTTTGGTAACAGAGAACTAGTCATTCTGGATTTATATAAAACCCACATATTTTGCAGAGATTACAGTTTTAAAGAATCGGCTATTATCCCTTTGTGTATATTTAATAAAAGGTTTCCATATACCAAGGTATTTCTATGGTTTATCTTTGTTTAAATCTGTACGTTTCTTCATCGCCATCAACTGCCAAACTCTGACCATTATACCATGTAATAAACTCTATTATACCATATAATAAACCATTATACCATATAATAAACTATTATACCATATAATAAACTATTGTACCATATAATAAACTATTATACCATATAATAAACTATTGTACCATATAATAAACTCTATTATACCATATAATAAACTCTATTATACCATATAATAAAGTCTATTATACCATATAATAAACTATTATACCATATAATAAACTATTATACCATATAATAAACTATTAAACCATATAATAAACCATTATACCATATAATAAACTCTATTATACCATATAATAAACTTATACCATATAATAAACAATTATACCATATAATAAACTCTATTATACCATATAATAAACCATTATACCATATAATAAACTATTATACCATATAATAAATTATTATACCATATAATAAACCATTATACCATATAATAAACTATTATACCATATAATAAATTATTATACCATATAATAAACTATTATACCATATAATAAATTATTATACCATATAATAAATTATTATACCAGGAGTTAATGGGTGGGATCCCCTAGGATTTCCAATAAAAGGATCCATTCTATTTGGCCGCACACAGCAGTAGGTGATACTAAGGGATGTTGCCAGACCATCCAATGGGTAAAATATTGAAGATAAATATTTTAGGATTGTGTCTCCCTCTCGTTTCCTGCATGGACTCTCGCTCCCTGCATGGACTCTCTCGCTCCCTGCATGGACTCTCGCTTCCTGCATGGACTCTCGCTTCCTGCATGGACTCTCTCGCTTCCTGCATGGACTCTCGCTTCCTGCATGGACTCTCGCTCCCTGCATGGACTCTCTCGCTTCCTGCATGGACTCTCGCTCCCTGCATGGACTCTCGCTTCCTGCATGGACTCTCGCTTCCTGCATGGACTCTCTCGCTTCCTGCATGGACTCTCGCTTCCTGCATGGACTCTCTCGCTCCCTGCATGGACTCTCGCTTCCTGCATGGACTCTCTCGCTTCCTGCATGGACTCTCGCTTCCTGCATGGACTCTCGCTTCCTGCATGGACTCTCTCGCTTCCTGCATGGACTCTCGCTTCCTGCATGGACTCTCTCGCTCCCTGCATGGACTCTCTCGCTCCCTGCATGGACTCTCGCTTCCTGCATGGACTCTCTCGCTCCCTGCATGGACTCTCTCGCTTCCTGCATGGACTCTCTCGCTCCCTGCATGGACTCTCGCTTCCTGCATGGACTCTCTCGCTTCCTGCATGGACTCTCTCGCTTCCTGCATGGACTCTCGCTTCCTGCATGGACTCTCTCGCTTCCTGCATGGACTCTCGCTTCCTGAATGGACTCTCTCGCTTCCTGCATGGACTCTCGCTTCCTGCATGGACTCTCGCTTCCTGCATGGACTCTCGCTTCCTGCATGGACTCTCGCTTCCTGCATGGAATCTCTCGCTTCCTGCATGGAATCTCTCGCTCCCTGCATGGACTCTCGCTTCCTGCATGGACTCTCTCGCTTCCTGCATGGACTCTCGCTTCCTGCATGGACTCTCGCTTCCTGCATGGACTCTCTCGCTTCCTGCATGGACTCTCGCTTCCTGCATGGACTCTCTCGCTCCCTGCATGGACTCTCGCTTCCTGCATGGACTCTCTCGCTTCCTGCATGGACTCTCGCTTCCTGCATGGACTCTCTCGCTTCCTGCATGGACTCTCTCGCTTCCTGCATGGACTCTCGCTTCCTGCATGGACTCTCTCGCTCCCTGCATGGACTCTCGCTTCCTGCATGGACTCTCTCGCTCCCTGCATGGACTCTCGCTTCCTGCATGGACTCTCTCGCTCCCTGCATGGACTCTCTCGCTTCCTGCATGGACTCTCTCGCTCCCTGCATGGACTCTCGCTCCCTGCATGGACTCTCTCGCTCCCTGCATGGACTCTCTCGCTTCCTGCATGGACTCTCTCGCTTCCTGCATGGACTCTCTCGCTTCCTGCATGGACTCTCGCTTCCTGCATGGACTCTCTCGCTTCCTGCATGGACTCTCGCTTCCTGAATGGACTCTCTCGCTTCCTGCATGGACTCTCGCTTCCTGCATGGACTCTCGCTTCCTGCATGGACTCTCGCTTCCTGCATGGACTCTCGCTTCCTGCATGGAATCTCTCGTTTCCTGTATGGACTCTCTCGCTTCCTGCATGGACTCTCTCGCTTCCTGCATGGACTCTCTCGCTCCCTGCATGGACTCTCGTTTCCTGCATGGACTATCTCGCTCCCTGCATGGACTCTCTCGCTTCCTGCATGGACTCTCTCGCTTCCTGCATGGACTCTCTCGCTTCCTGCATGGACTCTCGCTTCCTGCATGGAATCTCTCGCTTCCTGCATGGAATCTCTCGCTTCCTGCATGGACTCTCTCGCTTCCTGCATGGAATCTTTCGCTTCCTGCATGGACTCTCGCTTCCTGCATGGACTCTCTCGCTTCCTGCATGGACTTTCTCGCTTCCTGCATGGACTCTCTCGCTTCCTGCATGGACTCTCTCGCTTCCTGCATGGACTCTCTCGCTTCCTGCATGGACTCTCTCGCTTCCTGCATGGACTCTCTCGCTTCCTGCATGGACTCTCTCGCTTCCTGCATGGACTCTCTCGCTTCCTGCATGGACTCTCTCGCTTCCTGCATGGACTCTCTCGCTTCCTGCATGGACTTTCTCGCTTCCTGCATGGACTCTCTCGCTTCCTGCATGGACTCTCTCGCTTCCTGCATGGACTCTCTCGCTTCCTGCATGGACTCTCTCGCTTCCTGCATGGACTCTCTCGCTTCCTGCATGGAATCTCTCGCTCCCTGCATGGACTCTCGCTCCCTGCATGGAATCTCTCGCTTCCTGCATGGACTCTCGCTTCCTGCATGGACTCTCTCGCTTCCTGCATGGAATCTCTCGCTCCCTGCATGGACTCTCGCTCCCTGCATGGAATCTCTCGCTTCCTGCATGGACTCTCTCGCTTCCTGCATGGACTCTCTCGCTCCCTGCATGGACTCTCGCTCCCTGCATGGACTCTCTCGCTTCCTGCATGGAATCTCTCGCTTCCTGCATGGACTCTCTCGCTTCCTGCATGGACTCTCTCGCTTCCTGCATGGAATCTCTCGCTCCCTGCATGGACTCTCGCTCCCTGCATGGACTCTCTCGCTTCCTGCATGGACTCTCTCGCTTCCTGCATGGACTCTCTCGCTTCCTGCATGGAATCTCTCGCTCCCTGCATGGACTCTCGCTCCCTGCATGGAATCTCTCGCTTCCTGCATGGAATCTCTCGCTTCCTGCATGGAATCTCTCGCTCCCTGCATGGACTCTCGCTTCCTGCATGGAATCTCTCGCTTCCTGCATGGAATCTCTCGCTCCCTGCATGGACTCTCTCGCTCCCTGCATGGACTCTCTCGCTTCCTGCATGGAATCTCTCGCTCCCTGCATGGACTCTCGCTCCCTGCATGGACTCTCTCGCTTCCTGCATGGACTCTCTCGCTTCCTGCATGGACTCTCTCGCTTCCTGCATGGAATCTCTCGCTCCCTGCATGGACTCTCGCTTCCTGCATGGACTCTCTCGCTCCCTGCATGGAATCTCTCGCTTCCTGGGACATTCCCAGTAGATATGGAAAAATAAACCTTCATGTCCGCAATCTCTCCAACAGATTAGACACGTTCGGTAATACATTTTAAATGTCACCTTTTGCTGTATTAGGTAAGATCTTTCTTTTATTAAATGTTGCTTTGTGTCTGCGTCTGACTTTACTTAATATATATACACTTGATAAAGCGCCTCCACGGCGGGAAACGCGTCAGAGTTTTTAAATTTAGTGTGTCTGTCCTTTTTTGGCTATTATGTCTAATAAATAAACTCATTTTTTGCATCAAGCCCTCTTTATTATTTTTGGCAGTGCTCTGCTCCCTCACTACTATATATACACTTAGTTAAGTTATGGTGGGTAAAAAAAGTGACAAAAACCCTCCACAGCAAAGCAAATAGCAAATGGAAATATTACTGTGTGTTCATTTGCATGTCTTAGACAGGTCTGCAACCATGCCTTTCACCATTATCACACAGCACTTCCACTGCAGCAAGGGATTCTGGGAAATGACATGCAAATGAGCTCACAGGCTTAAGCTTGCTGCATGGTCACAGCTTTGAGCACAGCCAGGGTTAAGGTGCATAGCCAGTAAACCCACCCACAGACAGACTGTTTCAACCTTAATTGGTCTCATCAGGGTGGGGTTGGTTATAGGCTATGCAAAAATGAAGCAGGATAGGTTTTACCATACTTAGTTTAGCTATGTCTGTGGGTGGGTTTACTGGCTATGCATCTTAACCCTGGCTGTGCTCATTTGTGACCATGCAGCAAGCTTAAGCCTATAGGAAACCATGTTAATGGTTTTGAAGCAAAAGGTGGCACTGTGTGCTCATTTGCATGTTATTTCCCAGAATCCCTTGCTGCAGTGGAAGCACCGTGTGCTGGGTGATAATGGTGAAAGGCGGGGTTGCAGACCTGTCTAAGACATGCAGATGAGCATACAGTAATATATCCATTTGCTATACACTGGCGACAGATCTTATTGTCACGTTTCCCGCACGGCAGGATGCGTGCGAGAAGCGTGGTGACGCGGCTTGTCGCGGCGTCACTGTGACGTCACTGTCACGTGCGCGCCCGGCTTCCCCGACACCCCTGGAGTTTGAAGTGAGGTAAGCGGGGGTGCGGGGAAGCAGAGGGGCAGAGCAGGAGCCGGGGTCGAGAAGGGGAACAAAAATGCGCGCGGAGTGGAGGGGGGTGCGCGGAGGAACACGCAGCGGCGCGCGGTCTAGACCCGGCGCCAGCCGGAGTAGATCCCGGCCTGCCGCCGGCAAACGTTTCAATAAAAGCTGCCGCTGCTGTATACTGTATATATATATCTATACACATGTAGCCATGTGTAAGATTGGTGTACATATCTCTTTCTCATGCTGGCAGTAAACCTGGTAAGTATGCAGGATTGCCAGTAGTCATCATGGAAGTTTGCCCTCAACCCCTGGAGATGTGTCAGATAGTAGCAAAGGAAGTGACAGCCTGTCTGGGTCCCCTGTTAGTGACACAGAGAAGAGGTGGGTCTTTCTGGAAGCTGATATATTGCACAGCACTTCCTAAAGTTAGTTCTGTTCAGTCACGTGGAGGTCTGCAACAGTGTTGCAGAGGCTGATGCATGTGCAGCTCAAGAGAGACAAGCTGGTGAATCTCCTTTAGGGGAGAGGTGGAGAGCAACTCTATTAGAGGAGAAGGAACCTTCCTAATGGAGTGCAGCAGAGGAATGAGCGGCTAAGCTGCTAGCTGTGAGTGGCAGCTGGCCCATACCACCAAGCAACAATAAAGATGCCCTGTTCAAAGACAACCCCACTGTGTGAGTGTGAAGTTACTCTCCAGCGGAAGGCACCACCAAGAAGGAGTTCCTCATCAGAACCATCTCCTTGCGGACGCAGGGATCCTGATGAGGTGGAGGCGCTGCACTGGATATAGGTAGGACTCACGCACACTACCTCAGCTGCCTGTCTGGGTTGGCATTCCCCACACAACATCATGCGGGAGACTCAGGAGTCCTGTGGTGGAGGCGCTGCACCACCAGACACAACCATGTAATGGGGACTGGTTAGACCACAGGGGCCAATGTGAGATTGGGTGGGTCAGGCCAGGTCAGAAAATCCGTTACACACACACACACACACACACACACACACACACACACACACACACACACACACACACACACACACACACACACACACACACACACACACATTCTAGCTCTGACATACAAAGCCCCAAACAATGCTGCCCCCCCCCCGCCCGTAACAGCTCAGCCCTACTCCACGAAACGCCCCCTGCTCCCTCCTCTCATGTTAATTCTCCCCCAGCTTTCAGCATTTTAAAGGCTCCCTGGAAACTCACCTTTTTAAGGAAGCCGGACACCCCTCCCCCTCGTACCCCCAGTCTGGTTTTTAGGATACGCCTGCTTCAGCACAGGTGGCTCAATCAGCCCCTGCTTCAGCACAGCTGGCTCAATCTTCGACTGAGCCACTGATTGAGTCACCGGTGCTGAAGCTGGGATATCCCAAAAACCTGACCTGTTAATGGCCCATGAGGACTGGGGTTGGCCACCCCTGCTCTCGATTGTAAGCTCTTGCGAGCAGGTCTCCCCCCCCCCCCCTTTCCCTAACGTTTCGGTGGGATTTTCCTATTGTGTTTGTCGCTCTTTTTATGCCGCTTGTGTTCCCGCGGGAAATGTAAGAATGGCTGCTGGCTGGTCGCACGCACGGGGCGCGCTCACAAATGAGGGGGAGATCCTCCAAGTACAATTTAAAAATGGCGGATGGCGGTGAGCTGACTGGCAGCGAGGTGTCCTGGCAGCGATTTGGTCGCGGGTTAACGTCCTACACCGCTTTGTACCGCGCTGCAGAATATGTTGGCTCTTTTAAAATGAATAATAGATGGAGAAAAGTAAGCTGGAGGGGGTGCTTTTAATGGCTACCTCTGGGTTAAAAGAGTACCAGCTCTGCGGACCACAAAGGTCCCTTCTTCAGGCAGATTGTGTATGGATGAAGCTGAACTTGTGTGCCATGTTTATATAGGGATTTCCGTGAGTGTCCCCCAGAGAGTAAGACTGCCCCCGTGAGTGAGTGTCCCCCAGAGAGTAAGACTGCCCCCGTGAGTGTCCCCCAGAGAGTAAGACTGCCCCCCTGTGAGTGTCCCCCAGAGAATAAGACTACCCCCTGTACGAATGTGTCCCCCAGAGACTAAGACTGACACCCATGAGGGAGTGTCCCCCAGAGAGTAAGACTGCCCCCTGTGAGTGAGTGCCCTCCAGTGAGTGACACTGCCCTCCAGGAGTGAGTGTGTCCTCCCAATGAGTGACACTGCCCTCCTGGTGAGTGAGACTTTATATGCGAGTCGGACTGTATATAAGCAATAATGTATGTATGTATGAGTGAGTCCCTCTCAGGATGAGTGATGATTCCTGTGCATTGGTCACATTCTTGTTCTCTGTTGAACTCAAATAGTTCCACTTGTTCACGTCTAAATGAGTGAAGGCTGGAGCTGCCACGATTAGTGAGCGCAGCGGGGATAGGGGGGGACGACCCCGCACCCCACTCCCTGTCACACATTTGTGTAAGTATTCAAAGAACAAAAACAATTAATAATTAATCCACCCCCCCCCCCCCCCCCGGGCCGGGACATTTCGGATTAATTGCTGAACAAAGACCCTCACATCCTATTACTCGTTATACAAATCTCCGGAGACATGGGGGGAGGTGAAGGACCCCCCCGCCCCCCTTCCTCACACACCCCTCCCCCCACATTATTTAGTGTACGGGGCTTCCATCCGTAGGGGAACCGGATTTCCAAAAGCAAAAAATGGCACATGGGAGAAGGAGCGGCTCAGTAAAGACACAGACTGGCACGGAGTTTGAAGCAGGGGAACCTGGTTCAGTTCCCGGTGTCTGCTCCTTGGGCAAGTCACTTTATCTCCCTGTGCCTCAGGCACCAAAAACATAGATTGTAAGCTCCACAGGACAGGGAACGTGCCTGCAAAATGTCTCTGTAACGCGCTACGTAAAACTGGCAGCGCTATACAAGAACATGCTGCTATTATTATTATATTAAAAAAATAATCATAAAACAAATGACATCAGTTAAAAATAAATATTATAATGGTATTTGTCTAATAATATCCCCATTTATGCCGCATTAGTGATTTATTACCGTTTCCTAACATAACACAAGGTCTCGAGTGCAGCAAAATGCCAGTGTTGCTCCCTGTTAATAAATCGTTTCATTAAATGATCTAATCTCGCCTCTGTTGTGGATTCTTTACACCACACGAACACGGCGGGAATATCGGAGCTATGTATCAGACTCCATGTTATCTCGTGTTATTCTCTTTATTCAGACCAACATCGCGTCCTTCACCCAGCGACACCCCCCCCCCCCCCCCCCCCCGGGGCTCTCACAGTCTCCGTGTTACATATAGCCACAGCTAATTCCACGCTACCAATATATTGGAAATGTTTAATAAGAACTTTATATCATACAGCGCTTTTCTCCCAGTGGGACGCAGAGCGCGTCGCAATTACAGTACAGCGCGCGGTACGCAGCACATAGGAATGTTACAGACACAGCCCCTGTCCCGCAGAGCTTGCAATCTGTTTTTGGTGCCTGAGACACAGGGAGATAAAGTGACTTGCCCAAGGTCAGCGCCTGCACTCACTTAGTCTTTACTCACTGAGTCTTTACTCACTCCGCTCGTACTTTTTCATATGATCGATCACATAGAAACACGCAGGGTGTATTTTTACGGTTTTCAGTGAAGGGAAAAGCTAAAAACCGCGACATTGGAACGATTTTGAGATTGCCCCCCCCCCCCTCCCCGAGATCTAGGGTCACCCTCGTCACAGCGTGAGAGTGAGAAATGGGGCAGGCACAAGTGGGGCACACTGCTGTAATACGGGGGGCTTGCTTAACCCCTTCAGTGACCCTAAAAAAATCCTGACCCTGAATGGAGTTGATATTTGGGGGTACAATGTCCCTGATGTTACACACAGCTATTTTCGGATGGCCAGCGTCTTGCGCCCCCCCTGCCCCCCCCACCCCCATTCTTCCTGTGCTCCCCCAGGCACCTTCACTTTGTATCTGTAGAAAGCTCCGGCATTTCCCAGTTTAGACCAAATAAGTGAGAGCCCCAACCCACGTTCCCCTTCCCGGACGTGTCACGCTGACATGCTACACGCACTAATCACCGGTGATAAGCACAGACCCCGCGCGCTCCGCTTTGTTAATAGAAGATATTTGTCACAAACTGGAGCCTTCAGCAATATATCTGCTCCCCCTGCACCGTGAGCGTTTCGGGGGGCGGGGAGGGAGAAAGGGGGGGTTCAGGAGAAGAGCGTCAGAGCGATATGAGACGCATGTAGTTATGCATCATAGCGCCCAGATTGTACTCAGCAGTGTACAAAGACAATCCAGCGCAGGGAATTATAATACAATAAGCAAAGTCAGACAGGAAAGGAAATCCCTGCCCCGGTGAGCTTACAATCTAAATGGTATGTTGGGAGATTGCGACAGAGGCGCATCAGACGTTACTCCCAAAACTGGCGCCCGCTGCCTCAAATCCGCCAAACGTAAGAAATGAGTAACTAGCGCCGTGTCTCTGGTGCAAGCTGACGCGCGTTTTTATGCAGATAGCCCGGTGTTTTAGTATGTTTTTGCCGTGAGCGTGTTCACTTGCTTGGAAATATGCAGTTACCGGACTATCGCACACCGCGAGAAACCCAAACACCTTTCTACACGCGCACTTACCAGAACTCCCTCCTTCTGTCCCCGTCAGGTCTCGCCACTTAGATTGTAAGCTCTTCGGGGCACGGATTCCTTTTCCTAATATTTATGTCGAAAGCGCTTATTCCCACTGTGTGTTATAACAGGATGTCCTGTGTATTACTCCAGGTGCACCCCTGTACCTGGTGGGCGCTACATAAATAAAGACATATATACATATTGTATAATTACTCTAGTGATCTGCGAACCTTCCTGGCGTTGCGCGACCCTCTGGCATTTAAGGGGTTAATATGAGTTTCCTGGTCCCCCCTTTCTTTTCTTTAGCACATGGGGGACTCCCATACAAACCGAACCCAGGCAGAGCAGGGTGTAACCCCTAAAGCGCCTCCCGTGCTAAGGATATTGTGTATGAAAATAAAATAATAAATAAACACATTTCTTGTGTTTAAATTACCTTTTTCTTTACGCTTCAGGCACTATATATATATATATATATATATATATATATATAACGCCATAAACTTATGAAGTATAATGAAGTATATTTCCCCCGGTTTAGAATTCGGCGCTAGTGTTCTGCGCTAAAAACGCACTTCCGCCGCCCTGTTTAAGGTGAGAAAAGCAACGCAATAAAACCATAGAGAAAAGTAACGCACGCCACACATTCCTTAACACACTGACTTGCGCCGATATGCAAATATAACTCCGCCCCTAACTCCTCCCACCCGCTCAGTCAAACCCACATTTCGTCGGCAGAAGCCGATCTCGCCGAAAATGACGCATGCACGATTAATACTTAGACGCTGTCCGTCGCAGGTCATTATATATAATATAATGTGCGGCGTGCGTTACTTTTCTCTATGGTTTTATTGCGTCGCTTTTCTCACCTTAAACAGGTCGGTGGAAGTGCGTTTTAAGCGCAGAACACTAGCGCCGAATTCTAAACCGGGAGAAATATACTTCATAAGTTTATGGCGTTCCAGACAGTACACGCTCGCCCCCTGATTCACGCTGTGATTTCTCCGTCACAGCATAGGCTCTTATGTCCCAGATTAAGGCAGGAAACGTAGTATTTCTCTATAAGGGGTTTATTTACAAGGACAAATGATACACTAACAGGCCTACCGTCCTTTTAAGTCAAAACAACTAAAAAAATAAACGCCTACTCCTCTTATGAGACTAAAAATAAATGCAGCTTCAGCCCTTAGTAACTGGATAGACAGCTAGGCTGGTTACCACCCCAAAACAGGTACTACTATAGCTAAACATATACAGTCTCTGTACACAACAATATAGTGTTTCTCTTATCTGTTATTCCAAGGTTATGGAGCAGCAGTTCCCGCTTAAGCACGGTCTCGCGTCATTCCTTCCTAGGGGAGCTCAGCCCCACGAGAGCTCAGAGAATCTCTCCTCTGTAAATCCAATGTTAAGGACAGGATATCCCCGCTTCAGCACGGTCTCGCGTCATTCCTTCCTAGGGGAGCTCAGCCCCACGAGAGCTCAGAGAATCTCTCCTCTGTAAATCCAATGTTAAGGACAGGATATCCCCGCTTCAGCACGGTCTCGCGTCATTCCTTCCTAGGGGAGCTCAGCCCCACGAGAGCTCAGAGAATCTCTCCTCTGTAAATCCAATGTTAAGGACAGGATATCCCCGCTTCAGCACGGTCTCGCGTCATTCCTTCCTAGGGGAGCTCAGCCCCACGAGAGCTCAGAGAATCTCTCCTCTGTAAATCCAATGTTAAGGACAGGATATCCCCGCTTCAGCACGGTCTCGCGTCATTCCTTCCTAGGGGAGCTCAGCCCCACGAGAGCTCAGAGAATCTCTCCTCTGTAAATCCAATGTTAAGGACAGGATATCCCCGCTTCAGCACGGTCTCGCGTCATTCCTTCCTAGGGGAGCTCAGCCCCACGAGAGCTCAGAGAATCTCTCCTCTGTAAATCCAATGTTAAGGACAGGATATCCCCGCTTCAGCACGGTCTCGCGTCATTCCTTCCTAGGGGAGCTCAGCCCCACGAGAGCTCAGAGAATCTCTCCTCTGTAAATCCAATGTTAAGGACAGGATATCCCCGCTTCAGCACGGTCTCGCGTCATTCCTTCCTAGGGGAGCTCAGCCCCACGAGAGCTCAGAGAATCTCTCCTCTGTAAATCCAATGTTAAGGACAGGATATCCCCGCTTCAGCACGGTCTTGTGTCCTTCCTACTTTCTGGGATTAACAACCCAGGCAGTCCCAGCAGGCTCCGCGACCAGTCCAGCGAGCCTAGGGGACTGTGCTAGCTTCCACAGCTGGGCAGAACTCTTCTCTGTCCCCCCCAAAGAATACAGTACGGGGAATTATAATAATACAATAAGTGCAGCAAAATCAAACAATAGGAAAGGAAATCCCTGCCCGAAGAGCTTACAATCTAAGGCCCCGTTATATAGTGGGCGCGCTTGCTCCGCCATGCGCGCGCGGCACTTAGAATTGGCTGTGGTTAGCCAGCCGTTCTATACTAGGGCCGCGCATGCGCACGGCAGTGAGCGTGGAGCGGGGCGATCGGGGGAAACACTCAGAAAAGTATGTTTTCGTGCTGCTGCCGCTCAGTGTCTGCAATGTGTGTGTGTGTGTGTGTGTGTGTGTGTGTGTGTGTGTGTGTGTGTGTGTGTGTGTGTGTGTGTGTGTGTGTGTGTGTGTGTGTGTGTGTGTGTGTATATGTGTATATATATATATCAAAGTTGCACATATTATGTTAATAAATTATTTATTCTCACAAGATCTGTTTTTTTTTTTCATTTTTAAAATATTATATAATAAATTATTAACTTTCATACAATCTATACACACACATTTACACATATACACACACCCGTGCGCGTCATAACCTGTCGCTCACAGCACGGACCCGTACACACAATATGTGTGCGTCACGTGCACGAGCGTTCGCACAGGCGCGCGAGAGCGCCAACTATAACAGAAGCCTATGAGGTTTGATGGGGAACTTACAGAGGCAGCAGGTGAGGGAATGAGTGCAGTAGATGGCAGGGCTTGGCACAGTGGGTGGTAGGAGAGACTGTGGGTGTGGGACAGTGGCCATGTGTCCAGGCGGTTAAGGTTAGTCAGTATTAAAATGAGAGGGTTAACACAATTTACAGGGGAATAGCGCAGGGAGGCGCGGGTGAGAGCAGGTGTGTGTGTCTGGCTTTTTGTAAAAAAAGAAAAAAGGTTTCTTCTGCTTTGCACTATTAACCTCCTCACTGCCAGAGCGACCTTCAGGGAAATATGAGGACGTGTCTGTCCCCAGAAGTTTTACCTTGTGTATTAGACTCCTACCACCCTCCCCTTACTTCTCTTTCACACCCACTTTCTGTACCCCTTTATCTCTCACCTTCCCCCCAGCTCCCTCTTCTCTCACACCTCCTTCTCCTTCCTTTCTCACACCCCCTCTCCCTCTCATCCCTCTCCCTCCAATCCCCTCTCCGTCTCACCCCCTCTCCATCTCATCCCACTCCCTTCTCTCCCCCAGTCCTTCTCTACCCCTCACTCCCCCATTCCTTCTTTTCACCCCACCATTCTCTATCCCCTCCTCCCTTTTTTCTCCCCTACTCCCTTTTTTCTCCCCTCCTCCCGTTTTTCTCCCCTCCTCCCGTTTTTCTCCCCTCCTCCCGTTTTTCTCCCTCCTCCCTTTTTTCTCCCCTCCTCCCTTTTTTCTCCCCTCCTCCCTTTTTTCTCCCCTCTCCCATTCACCCTCCCTCTCCTCTCCCCCCTCTCTCCTCTCCCCCCTCTCTCCTCTCCACCCTCTCTCTCCTCTCCCCCCCTCTCTCTCCTCTCCCCCCTCTCTCTCTTCTCTCCCCTCTCTCCTCCTCACCCCTCCTCTCTCTCCTCTCCCCTCCTCTCTCTTCTCCCCCTCTCTCTCTCCTCCCCCTCTCTCTCTCCGCCCCCTCTCTCTCTCCGCCCCCTCTCTCCTCCCCCTCTCTCTCCTCCCCCTCCCCTGTGCTCTCTCCTCCCCCTCCGCTCTCTCCTCCCCCTCCCCCTGTGCTCCCTCCCCCTCCCCTTGTGCTCTCTCCTCCCCCTGTGCTCTCTCCTCCCCCTCCCCCCCCACGCTTCCCCCTCCCCCGCGCTCTCTCCTCCCCGCGCTCTCTCCTCTCCCTCCCCCCCCGCGCACTCTCTTCTCTCCCTCCCCCTCCGTCCTCCCCCTGAACTCACTCCCCTCCCTCACCCCCCCGCTCACTCCTCTCTCTCACCCCCCACGCTCTCTCCCTCCCCCTCCCCCGTGCTCTCCCCTCCCCCGGCGCTCTGTCTCTCCCCCCTGCGCTCTCTCCCCCGCGCTCTCTCCTCTCCCGCCCACCTGTGCTCTCTCCTCTCCCCCTCCCCACGCTCTCTCCTCACCCCCTTCCCGCCCTCCCCCCTTCCCCCGCTATCCCCCCTTCCCCCGCTCTCCCCCTCTCGCCCCGCTCTCTCTCGACCCCTCCCCCCGCTCTCTCTCGACCCCTCCCCCCGCTCTCTATCTCCCCCCTCCCCCCGCTCTCTCTCCCCTCTCCCTCCATTCTCTCTCTCCCCCCTCCCCCCTGCTCTCTCTCTCCCCCCTCCCCCGCTCTCTCTCTCCCCCTCCCCCCGCTCTCCCCCCCTCCCCCCGCACCCCCAGCTCTCTCTCTCCCCCTCCCTGCTCTCTCCCCCCTCCCTCGCTCTCTCCCCCCCTCCCCCGCTCTCTCTCCCCCCTCTCCCCGCTCTCTCTCTCCCCCCTCCCCCTGCTCTCTCTCTCTCCCTCCCTCCCAGCGCTCTCTCTCCCCCCGCTCTCTCTCGCCCCCTCCCCCCCGCGCTCTCTCCCCCTCACCCCCCGCTCTCTCCCACCTCCCCCCGCTCTCCCCCTCCTCCCCCCGCTCTCACCCCCCTCCCCCCTCCTCCCCCGCTCTCCCCCCTCCTCCTCCTTCTCCCCGCTCTCTCTCTCCCCCCTCCCCCCCTCCTCTCCCCGCTCTCTCTCCCCCCCTCCCCCCGCTCTCCCCCCTCCTTCAACCGCTCTCCCCCCTCCCACCGCTCTCTCTCTCCCCTGCCCCCGCTCTCCCCCCTCCACCCCTCCCCCCGCTCTCTCTCTCCCCCCCTGCCCCCGCTCTCCCACCCCTCCCCCGCTCTCTCTCTCCCCCCTCCCCCTGCCCTCCCCCCTGTCCCCCGCTCTCTCTCTACCCCTCCTTTGCTCTCCCCCCCCGCTCTCTCTCTCCCCCCCTGCCCCCACTCTCTCCCCCCCTGCCCCCCACTCTCTCTCTCCTCCCAACCTCCCTCCCCCCCCCGCTCTCTCTCCCCCCTCCCCCCGCTCTCTCTCTCCCCCCTCCCCCGCTCTCTCTCTCCCCCTCCCCCCGCTTTCTCTCTCCCCCACCCCCGCTCTCTCTCTCCCCCCTCCCCCCACTCCCCGCTCTTTCTCCCCCTCCCCGCTCTTTCTCTCCCCCCACCCCTCGCTCTCTCTCCCCCCTCCCCTCCCCCCGCTCTCTCCCCCTCCCCTCCCCCGCTCTCTCCCCCCTCTCCCCGCTCTCTCTCTCCCCCCCTCCCCCTGCTCTCTCTCCCCCCCTCCCCCCCGCTCTCTCTCCCCCCGCTCTCTCACCCCCTCCCCCCTGCGCTCTCTCCCCCTCACCCCCCGCTCTCTCCCACCTCCCCCCGCTCTCCCCCTCCTCCCCCTCTCTCACCCCCCTCCCCCCTCCTCCCCCGATCTCCCCCCTCCTCCCCCCTTCTCCCCCGCTCTCTCTCCCCCCCTCCCCCCCTCCTCTCCCCGCTCTCTCTCCCCCCCTCCCCCCGCTCTCCCCCCCTCCTTCAACCGCTCTCCCCCCTCCTCCCACCGCTCTCTCTCTCCCCCCTGCCCCCCCCCCTCACCCCTCCCCCCGCTCTCTCTCTCCCCCCCTGCCCCCGCTCTCCCACCCCTCCCCCGCTCTCTCTCTCCCCCCTCCACCCTGTCCCCGCTCTCTCTCTACCCCCTCCCCCGACTCTCTCCCCCGCTCTCTCTCTCCCCCTGCCCCCGCTCTCTCTCTCCCCCCCTGCCCCCGCGCTCTCTCTCCCCCTGCCCCTGCTCTCTCTCTCCCCCCCTGCCCCCGCTCTCTCTCTCCCCCCTCCCCCCGCCCTCTCTCTCCCCCCTCCCCCCACTCCCCGCTCTTTCTCCCCCTCCCCCACCCCCGCTCTCTCTCCCCACCCCCGCTCTCTCTCGCCCCTCACTCCCCCCGCTCTCTTCCCCCGCTCTCCCCCTTACCCCCGCTCTCTCCCCCCCTCCCCGCTCTCTCCTCCCCCTCCCCCCGCTCTCTCCCCCCTCCCTCCCCCTCCCCCCGCTCTCTCCCCCCCCCACCCCCGCTCTCTCCCCCCCCCCACCCCCTGCTCTCCCTCTCCCCCCCACCCCCGCTCTCTCTCTCCCCCCTTCCCCCGCTCTCTCCCTCCCCCCGTTCTCTCCCCCCGTTCTCTCCCCCCTTCCCTCCCCCCGCTCTTTCCCCCTCCCCCCTCCCCTCCCCCCTCTCACCCTCCCCCCCTCCCCCCCGCTCTCTCACCCTCCCCCCGCTCTCTCCCCCTCCCCCCACTCCCCTCCCCCCCGCGCTCTCCCCCCCTCCCCTCCCCCTGCTCTCTCCCTCCCCCCGCTCTCTCCCCCCCTCCCCCCGTTCTCTCCCCCCTTCCCTCCCCCCGCTCTTTCCCCCCTCCCCCTCCCCTCCCCCTCTCACCCCTCCCCCCCCTCCCCCCCGCCTCTCTCCACCCCTCCCCCGCTCTCTCCCCTCCCCCCCTCCCCTCCCCCCGCGCTCTCCCCCCCTCCCCTCCCCCTGCTCTCTCCCCTCCCCCCGCTCTCTCCCCCCTCCCCTCCCCCCGCGCTCTCTCCCCCCACCCCCCGCTCTCTCTCGCCCCTCCCTCCCCCCGCGCTCTCCCCCTCCCCTCCCCCCGCTCTCTCCCCCGCTCTCCCCCCTTACACCCGCTCTCTCCCCCCCTCCCCCCGCTCTCCCTCTCCCCCCCACCCCCGCTCTCCCTCTCCCCCCCACCCCCGCTCTCTCTCTCCCCCCCACCCCCTGCTCTCTCTCCCCCCCCGCTCTCTCTACCCCCCCCCCCGCTCTCTCTCCCCTCCTGCTCTCTTTCCTCCTCTCCTCCAAGCTGTACATGTTGAGTTTTTTAGTCTGTGACTCCTCACCTATATAATATGTTTATTATACGGCTAATAGCTGTAACCCAGAGTCTGTAACCACGTCCTAAACACATGGTTACAAGGTGTATTCCAGCGCCTTTCAGGGACATCAGCTGCCGGCAAACAGGTAGAACTGCTTTGTGAGCCCAGGTGAGGTCATGTTTCTGGTTACGGGACACGGCACACCGGCACACGGGACACGGCGGGGGTGACTTCTCTTTGTCACAGAGCGGAATTTCCGATGTGGGGACATAACGAGTCAGACGCCTGACCCCCCGCGACGCGACCCGACACAAACAGGCAGGTCTCCGGAAATATTCATCTGCTAAACGCTGCGCGTATAATGTCCGGGCCGTGGCCGCTCGTTCAGCGCTTAAATAACTTCCTCCCGCAAATAAGATTTGGGAATGAAAAGGACACGGGGCGTGTGGGATGACGTTTATTTAAGGGGCGGGCAACTCCAGTCCTTAAGGGCCACCACAGGTCAGGTTTTCAGGTTATCCCTGCTTCAGCACAGGTGGCTCAGTCAAAGCCACCTGTGCTGAAGCAGGGACTGATTGAGCCACCTGTGCTGAAGCAGGGCCTGATTGAGCCACCTGTGCTGAAGCAGGGCCTTACTGAGACACCTGTGCTGAAGCAGGGCCTGATTGAGCCACTTGTGCGGAAGCAGGGCCTGATTGAGCCACCTGTGCTAAAGCAGGGATATCCAGAAAACCTGACCTGTTGGTTGCCCTTGAGGACTGGAGTTAGCCGCCCCTGTTTCCTGTAGAGCGCATTAAAACCCCTCACTGCCTGAAACGCACCAGGGATATTATTACTTGCAGAGTATTGAATACTATACAGGAGTATGTTGACAGCACAGAATTTGCAGGTATGAATACCGTGCTGGGTTTAGCACACGCAGCGAATCGAGGGGGCGGGCAGACTGAGGAGACGTGGCAGGGAATGAACGGTAGTTGGTGCATGGAGCAGGCTCCCAGCAGAGGAGATGAGGGCACATGTAATAAAACCGACATAAGTGACCTCTCTGGGTTTAGACACTGGTTGAAGTAGCTTGAATAAAAGCAGCAGTACTGTGCCCGATACCAACATCTGATCCCGGTAATAAGCGGCTGAACTTGGCAAGGTATTCTGGGTTGGGGGAGTGTTCCTAACAGATCTCTTCTGTAGAAGTAATGAGGGTCCGGCCAGCGCTGAGAGCAGAGTGACCCCGCTGTCAGGCTAGCCATCGGACCCACTCATACTATAAGGGATGATTTCCCGCGGGGCAGGTCAGGCCCCGTACAAACTGCGGGGTTTCAGGTTTTCTGAGGTCTCACGGAAAACGAACAGAGGAATTAATACATGAAAAAGGAAGGTTAACTCGTTCCGCGTCTAACATAGCAGCAACGCCGTGCGAAGCATCGAAGGGTTAACAAATATGATTGTTATTATATCGCTCTGCGTGTTATTATATCGCTCTGCGTGTTATTATATCTCTGTGTGTTATTATAACGCTCTGCGTGTTATTCTATCTCTCTGCGTGTTATTATATCCCTATGTGTTATTATATCTCTGCGTGTTATTCTATCTCTGCGTGTTATTATATCTCTCTGCGTGTTATATCTCTGCGTTATTATATCTCTCTGCGTGTTATTATATCTCTCTGCGTGTTATTATATCTCTCTGCGTGTTATTATATCCCTATGTGTTATTATATCTCTCTGCCTGTTATTATATCTCTCTGCGTTATTATATCTCTTCTGCGTGTTATTATATCTCTCTGCGTGTTATTATATCCCTATGTGTTATTATATCTCTCTGCCTGTTATTATATCTGCTCTGCACGTTATTATATCTCTCTGCCTGTTATTATAACGCTCTGCGTGTTATTATCTCTCTGCGTGTTATTATATCTCTCTGCACGTTATTATATCTCTCTGCCTGTTAATTATATCTCTCCTGCACGTTATTATATCTCTCTGCCTGTTATTATATCTCTCTGCGTGTTATTATCTCTCTGCGTGTTATTATCTCTCTGCGTGTTATTATATCTCTGCGTGTTATTATATCTGCGTGTTATTATATCTCTCTGCACGTTATTATATCTCTGCACGTTATTATATCTCTGCGTGTTATTATATCTCACTGCACGTTATTATATCTCTCTGCGTGTTATTAGATCTCTCTGTGTGTTATTATATCTCTCTGCGTGTTATTATATCCCTATGTGTTATTATATCTCTCTGCCTGTTATTATATCTCTCTGCACGTTATTATATCTCTCTGCATGTTATTATATCTCTCTGCGTGTTATTATATCTCTGCATGTTATTATATCTATCTGCGTGTTATTATATCTCTCTGCGTTATTATATCTCTCTGCGTGTTATTATATCTCTCTGCACGTTATTATATCTCTCTTCGTGTTATTATATCTCTCTGCGTGTTATTATATCTCTCTGCTTTATTATATCTCTCTGCGTTATTATATCTCTATGCGTGTTATTATCTCTCTGCGTGTTATTATATCTCTCTGCACGTTATTATATCTCTCTGCACGTTATTATATCTCTCTGGCGTGTTATTATATCTCTCTGCGTGTTATTATATCTCTCTGCGTGTTATTATATCTCTGCGTGTTATTATATCTCTCTGCGTGTTATTATATCTCTCTGCACGTTATTATATCTCTCTGCGTGTTATTAGAATCTCTGCGTGTTATTATATCTCTGCGTTATTAGATCTCTCTGCACGTTATTATATCTCTCTGCGTGTTATTATATTGCTCTGCGTGTTATTATATCTCTGCGTGTTATTATATCTCTCTGTGTGTTATAATATCTCTCTGCACGTTATTATATCTCTCTGCGTTATTATATCTCTCTGTGTGTTATAATATCTCTCTGCACGTTATTATATCTCTCTGCACGTTATTATATCTCTGCCCGTTATTATATCTCTCTGCGTGTTATTATATCTCTCTGCACGTTATTATATCTCTCTGCGTGTTATTAGATCTCTCTGTGTGTTATTATATCTCTCTGCGTGTTATTATATCCCTATGTGTTATTATATCTCTCTGCCTGTTATTATATCTCTCTGCACGTTATTATATCTCTCTGCGTGTTATTATATCTCTCTGCTTTATTATATCTCTCTGCGTTATTATATCTCTCTGCGTGTTATTATATCTCTCTGCACGTTATTATATCTCTCTGCACGTTATTATATCTCTCTGCGTGTTATTATATCTCTCTGCGTGTTATTATATCTCTCTGCGTGTTATTATATCTCTCTGCGTGTTATTATATCTCTCTGCGTGTTATTATATCTCTCTGCACGTTATTATATCTCTCTGCGTGTTATTAGATCTCTCTGCGTGTTATTATATCTCTCTGCACGTTATTATATCTCTGCATTATTATATCTCTCTGCACGTTATTATATCTCTCTGCGTGTTATTATATCTCTCTGCGTGTTATTATATTGCTCTGCGTGTTATTATATCTCTGCGTGTTATTATATCTCTCTGTGTGTTATAATATCTCTCTGCACGTTATTATATCTCTGCATTATTATATCTCTGTGTTATAATATCTCTCTGCACGTTATTATATCTCTCTGCGTATTATTATATCTCTCTGCGTTATTATATCTCTCTGCCTGTTATTATATCTCTCTGCATGTTATTATATCTCTGCGTGTTATTATATCTCTCTGCGTGTTATTATATCTCTGGGTATATTCTCTCTGGTGTTATTATACCCCTATGTGTTATTATATCTCTCTGCCTGTTATTATATCTCTCTGCACGTTATTATATCTCTCTGCCTGTTATTATATCTCTCTGCGTGTTATTATATCTCTGCATGTTATTATATCTCTCTGTGTGTTATTATATCTCTCTGCGTTATTATATCTCTCTGCCTGTTATTATATCTCTGGGTGTTATTATATCTCTCTGCGTTATTATATCTCTCTGCCTGTTATTATATCTCTCTGCGTGTTATTATATCTCTCTGCGTTATTATATCTCTCTGCCTGTTATTATATCTCTGGGTGTTATTATATCTCTCTGCGTTATTATATCTCTCTGCGTGTTATTATATCTCTCTGCACGTTATTATATCTCTCTGTGTGTTATTATATCTCTCTGCGTGTTATTATATCTCTCTGCGTGTTATTATATCTCTCTGCGTGTTATTATATCTCTCTGCACGTTATTATATCTCTCTGCGTGTTATTAGATCTCTCTGCGTGTTATTATATCTCTCTGCACGTTATTATATCTCTGCATTATTATATCTCTCTGCACGTTATTATATCTCTCTGCGTGTTATTATATCTCTCTGCGTGTTATTATATTGCTCTGCGTGTTATTATATCTCTGCGTGTTATTATATCTCTCTGTGTGTTATAATATCTCTCTGCACGTTATTATATCTCTGCATTATTATATCTCTGTGTTATAATATCTCTCTGCACGTTATTATATCTCTCTGCGTATTATTATATCTCTCTGCGTTATTATATCTCTCTGCCTGTTATTATATCTCTCTGCATGTTATTATATCTCTGCGTGTTATTATATCTCTCTGCGTGTTATTATATCTCTCTGCGTGTTATTATACCCCTATGTGTTATTATATCTCTCTGCCTGTTATTATATCTCTCTGCACGTTATTATATCTCTCTGCCTGTTATTATATCTCTCTGCGTGTTATTATATCTCTGCATGTTATTATATCTCTCTGCGTGTTATTATATCTCTCTGCGTTATTATATCTCTCTGCCTGTTATTATATCTCTGTGTGTTATTATATCTCTCTGCGTTATTATATCTCTGCCTGTTATTATATCTCTCTGCGTGTTATTATATCTCTCTGCGGGTTATTATATCTCTCTGCGTTATTATATCTCTCTGCCTGTTATTATATCTCTCTGCGTGTTATTATATCTCTGTGTGTTATTATATCTCTCTGCCTGTTATTATATCTCTCTGCGTGTTATTATACCCCTATGTGTTATTATATCTCTCTGCCTGTTATTATATCTCTCTGCACGTTATTATATCTCTCTGTCTGTTATTATATCTCTCTGCGTGTTATTATATTTCTGCATGTTTTTATATCTCTCTGCGTGTTATTATATCTCTCTGCGTTATTATATCTCTCTGCCTGTTATTATATCTCTGGGTGTTATTATATCTCTCTGCGTTATTATATCTCTCTGCCTGTTATTATATCTCTCTGCGTGTTATATCTCTCTGCGTTTTATTATATCTCTCTGCGTGTTATTATATCTCTCTGCGTTATTATATCTCTCTGCGTTATTATATCTCTCTGCGTGGTATTATATCTCTGCGTGTTATTATATCTCTCTGCACGTTATTATATCTCTGCGTGTTATAATATCGCTCTACGTGTTATTATATCGCTCGGCGTGTTATTATATCTTTCTGCCTGTTATTATATCGCTCGGCGTGTTATTATATCGCTCGGCGTGTTATTATATCTCACTGTGTGTTATAATATCGCTCTGCGTGTTATTATTTCACTCTGCATGTTATTATATCTCTCTGCATGTTATTATATCTCTCTGCATGTTATTATATCTCTCCGTGTTATAATATTGCTTTGCGTTTTATTATATCGCTCGGCGTGTTATATCGCTCTGCGTGTTATCTCTCTCTCTGTTATTATATCTCTGTGTTATCTCGCTACGTGTTATTATATCTCTCTGTGTGTTATTATGTCTCTGTATGTTGTGATATCGCTCTGTGTGTTATCTCTCTCTCTGTTATTACATCTCTCTGCATGTTGTATATCTCTGCGTGTTATTATATCTCTCTGTGCTATTATATCATTCTGCATGTTATTATCTCTGTGTTATTATATAGCTCTGCGTGTTTTTATGACTCTGTATGTTGTGATATCGCTCTGCATGTTATTATAATATAGCTCTGTGTGTTATTATATTGGTCTGGGTGTTATTATTATATCTCTCTGCGTGTTATTATATCTCTCTGCGTGTTATTATATCGCTCTGCGTGTTATTATATCTCTCTGCGTGTTATTATATCTCTCTGCGTGTTATTATATCTCTCTGAGTGTTATTATATCGCTCTATGTGTTATTATATCGCTCTGTGTGTTATTATATCGCTCTGCGTGTTATTATATCGCTCTGTGTGTTATTATATCGCTCTGCGTGTTATTATATCGCTCTGCGTGTTATTATATCGCTCTGCGTGTTATTGTGACTCTGTATGTTGTGATATCGCTCTGCATGTTATTATAATATCGCTCTGTGTGTTATAATATCGGTCTGGGTGTTATTATATCTCTCTGCGTGTTATTATATCTCTCTGCGTGTTATTATATCTCTATGCGTGTTATTATATCGCTCTGCGTGTTATTATATCGCTCTGCGTGTTATTATATCGCTCTGCGTGTTATTATAGCGCTCTGCGTATTATTATATCGCTCTGCGTATTATTATATCTCTCTGCACGTTATTATATCGCTCTGCGTGTTATTATATCGGTCTGTGTTATTATTTCAGTCTGCGTGTTATTATATCGCTCTGCGTGTTATTATGACTCTGTATGTTGTGATATCGCTCTGCGTGTTATTATATCGCTCTGCGTGTTATTATATTGCTCTGTGTGTTATTATATCTCTCTGTGTGTTTTTATATCTCTCTGCGTGTTATTATATCTCTCTGCGTGTTATTATATCTCTCTGCGTGTTATTATATCTCTCTGTGTGTTATTATATCTCTCTGCGTGTTATTATATCTCTCTGCGTGTTATTATATCGCTCTGTGTGTTATTATATCTCTCTGCGTGTTATTATATCTCTCTGTGTGTTATTATATCTCTGTGTGATATTATATTGCTCTGTGTGTTATTATATCTCTCTGTGTGTTATTATATCGCTCTGGGTGTTATTATATCTCTGTGTGTTATTATATCGCTCTGTGTGTTATTATATCGCTCTGCGTGTTATTATATCGCTCTGCGTGTTATTATATCGCTCTGCGTGTTATTATATCCCTGCGTGTTACTATATCTCTCTGTGTTATTATATCGCTCTGTGTGATACTATATCTCTCTGTGTGTTATTATATCTCTGCGTTATTATATCTCTCTGCGTGTTATTATATCTCTCTGCGTGTTATTAAATCTCTATGCGTGTTATATCGCTCGGCGTGTTATTATATCTTTCTGCGTGTTATTATATTGCTCTGCGTGTTATTATATCGCTCTGCGTGTTATTATTTCACTCTGCGTGTTATTATATCTCTCTGCACGTTATTATATCTCTCTGCACGGTATTATATCTCTCTGCACGGTATTATATCTCTCTGCGTGTTATAATATTGCTTTGCGTGTTATTATATCGCTCGGCGTGTTATATCGCTCTGCGTGTTATCTCTCTCTCTGTTATTATATCTCTGTGTATCTCGCTACGTGTTATTATATCTCTCTGTGTGTTATTTTGTCTCTGTATGTTGTGATATCGCTCTGTGTGTTATCTCTCTCTCTGTTATTACATCTCTCTGCATGTTGTATATCTCTGCGTGTTATTATATCTCTCTGTGTGCTATTATATCATTCTGCATGTTATTATCTCTGTGTTATTATATCGCTCTGCGTGTTATTATATCGCTCTGCGTGTTTTTATGACTCTGTATGTTGTGATGTCGCTCTGTATGTTATTATAATATAGCTCTGTGTTATTATATCGGTCTGGGTGTTATTATTATATCTCTCTGTGTGTTATTATATATCTCTGCGTGTTATTATCTCTCTGCGTGTT